>NW_026889470.1:0-126288 GCF_032173495.1 Musca vetustissima
AAAAGCCAACAAAATGGAGAATACGCCCCTTATATATCATTTTTCAAAATTTTCACTGCATCTACCTTTAAATGATGCTGACATTTTGAAGCTCGATTTTGAGCGTTTTTTTAATTTTACTTCTAGCTTTAATACGCAAGCAGGAATTTATAAAAATCGATTATAAGATTATTGTAGTCCCGAATCTGCGTAATTTGATATGTATTTTGTGTATGTAGTATGCACAGCTTCAGAGTAACACTCATCCGAAGGTGCGAATTTTGTGCGATCAAATTTTTAGATCTGTCAACTGAATGACATGGGTACCCGCGATCAATAAGGTTTTTTACGTTTCGGATGATATAAAATCTTCTTCGTGAAAATCCATCTACTAGAACGGCGGGAACTGGCCTTCCAAAAACACGAAATTTGGAAAAAAATGTTTTTGAAAATATCGCGGATTTATTTGCGTTTTCTGTGTATCATTTCCGCTTCAATAAATGACCTCATACGGATTTTGATCTTTTTCGAAAAGATAACTTTAAAAAGTTCAGCCGAAAGAGAGATGTACGCAATTTATCTCAAAAATAGATTTTGATGGCACATCCATGGTTCTTAATGGACCACATTGAAATGGTATAGATCGATGTATTTTTTTAGGATGCACACCGAAATCGGATGCGCGTTAATGGCATATGGAGTTTTCGGAAATTATTCGCGTTTTACGATTTTTTGGGTACTTCAATGAAACGTGCGGCACATCTTAGCCGTCAAATGAAATTTCGCAAAATATATATGGATTGGAAGATAAACTTCAGTACTTCCTGGAAACCGCATGCGCATCAAATGATTTTGAGAATTACGCGATTTAGACTCAATTTATCTCAAAAATAGTGTGAGCTGGCACATCCATGGTTCTTAATGGACCACATTGAAATCGGTATAGATCGATGTATTTTTTTAGGGTGCACACCGAAATCGGATGCGCGTTAATGGCATATGGAGTTTTCGGAAATTATTCGCGTTTTACGATTTTTTAGGTACTTCAATGCAACGTGTGGCACATCTTAGCCGTCAAATGAAATTTCGCAAAATATACATGAAATGGAAGATAAACTTCAGATAAACTTCAGTACATCCAAATGATTTTGAGAATTACGCGATTTACACGCAATTTAAAATGTATATTTCATAATATTATTTTATTTTAAGATTTATTCCTATTTATAGAATACTAAGATTTATCGGAAGGGTCTTGATATAATCCGCAAGGCGTATACTTATACACAAAAAGTTATTATTATAATATATGTGTAAAATTTTCGGCGAAATTCGGGTAAAATAGCAGAATAACCCCAACATTTTTTTCTGAAATTTCATGTATACAATTAAAAAAAATAAATATGATGACATTATTTTTTCGAACCAAAAACAAATATTTTTCCTCAATATCTTGTTTTGTTGCCGCTGTGATTTAGAAACCGCTACACGGACTTGTGTGATTTTGATATCATTTGATTCATCATGGTGTTTAGATTATGTAGATATTTTTAAATTGATTTGTAGATGTGTGTATGTCATTAATATAATGAAAATATTGATGTAATCTGCTATATTTTTATTATTTTTCTCATATTTCGCGAAGATGTGCAACTTTATCGTGATTATTATAATATATTCATATTCTTATTTTACGAGGGAAGATATATACCAGCGTTTTTGGTCAATATAATAAACGGCGTAATTTTAAGATTTTTTTCTTATGCCCAAAATTAAAACTTCGGTAACTTTTGCGCGCATCAACCAAAAATTTGATCGCGAACGGTTTCGGAGTCAGAACATTTTTCTCTATATGTGTACCAAAAATCATTGATGTGCCACAAAAACAAAAAAGCTGATTTTTTGAAAATGGAATATTAAAAAATTGGCAATATTGCCCATATATATATATATATATATATATAACAATTTATATTTTTTTTTTAAATAAGGACCGATGTTTTGAACCCTGATTTTAAATTCACTTCCCATGTCTCCCAAAGAAAGTAAATCCTTAAGGACGAAAATATCCTGGTTGAATTTCCGCTGCAACCTTGTGTTTGTACCACACAACATCAAACCAACAATAATACAAAAAAAAAAAACTTTTATCCAAAAACAGTCAACAAGAAGGCCTGGTATTTGTTTGTGGTTGTTGGTGTAGAGGAGAAGAAGAATAAACACAATGTTTTGTTGGAATTTATGTGTGGTAAATAACAGGAGCACAGCCTTTTTAACAACCAACCGAAAAATAATCGTCCTTGTTGTATGGCTTTGTATAAATACGGTAAACAAACAAAAGCCAAAGTGGAAACCAAACAGGAGTTCGTTGATGTGTGTTTGCGTTTGGCATATTTGTGATGGGAACTGTGGTAATTACATAATTCTTTTTATTTGCTACTCTATGGACATTTTTCAAAATCCACGCCTTGGTTAAGCCTAGAAAAAATATTCTTTAAAAATCCACGCCTTGATTAAGCCTTTAAACAAATATTGTTTAAAAACTCCACGCCTTGGTGAAGCCCTGAAAAAAATATTCTTTAAAAATCAACGCCTTGGTTAAGCCTAGAAAAAATATTCTTTAAAAAATCCAGGCCTAGGTTAAGCCTTGAACAAATATTATTTAAAAAATCCACGCCTTGAAAAAGTATTTTTTAAAAATCCACGCCCTGTAATAATCCGCACCTTGTAATAATCCGCGCCTCTCCGTAGTCCTTGAAAAATTATTTTTCAAAATTCCAAACCTGTTGATAGTTCTTGAAAAATATTTTTAAACCAGTCAGCGGAGCTGTATAATCGGACGGGGCCGATCATAAGATACCCTATACAACCACCACGAAACTCCAACTTTCTGCAGATTTTTATTCCGAGCCTGGGCAATATGTCGTGATAGTTGCACCCACTTGCCCGATTATAGGTCCACTGCACCTCTTCCTTACCGAATATATTCAGTGATAGTCGGCTTATAATTGTGACCCATAGATCGAATGGAAAAAAACCCAACAAAAAATAAATTCTTCGGTCCACTTCATCCCAAAAAAAAAAAAAATATAGGCGATGTCGTTAACCATATCTAAAGAGTGATTTGTTAAGAGCTTGATAACTTTTTTTTTAAAAAAAAAACGCATAAAATTTGCAAAATCTCATCGGTTCTTTATTTGAAAAGTTAGATTGGTCCATGACATTTACTTTTTGAAGATAATTTCATTTAAATGTTGACCGCGGCTGCGTCTTAGGTGATCCATTCGGAAAGTCCAATTTTGGGCAACTTTTTCGAGCATTTCGGCCGGAATAGCCCGAATTTCTTCGGAAATGTTGTCTTCCAAAGCTGGAATAGTTGCTGGCTTATTTCTGTAGACTTTAGACTTGACGTAGCCCAACAAAAAATAGTCTAAAGGCGTCAAATCGCATGATCTTGGTGGCCAACTTACCATTTCTTGAGATGAATTGTTCTCCGAAGTTTTCCCTCAAAATGGCCATAGAATCGCGAGCTGTGTGGCATGTAGCGCCATCTTGTTGAAACCACATGTCAACCAAGTTCACTTCTTCCATTTTTGGCAACAAAAAGTTTGTTAGCATCGAACGATAGCGATCGCCATTCACCGTAACGTTGCGTCCAACAGCATCTTTGAAAAAATACGGTCCAATGATTCTACCAGAGTACAAACCACACCAAACAGTGCATTTTTCGGGATGCATGGGCAGTTCTTGAACGGCTTCTGGTTGCTCTTCACTCCAAATGCGGCAATTTTGCTTATTTACGTAGCCATTCAACCTGAAATGAGCCTCATCGCCGAACAAAATTTGTCGATAAAAAAGCGGATTTTCTGCCAACTTTTCTAGGGCCCATTCACTGAAAATTCGACGTTGTGGCAGATCGTTCGGCTTCAGTTCTTGCACGAGTTGTATTTTATACGGTTTTACACCAAGATCTTTGCGTAAAATCTTCCATGTGGTCGAATAACACAAACCCAATTGCTGCGAACGGCGACGAATCGACATTTCACGGTCTTCAGCAACACTCTCAGAAACAGACGCAATATTCTCTTCTGTACGAACTGTACGCATTCGTGTGGTTGGTTTAATGTCCAATAAAGTAAACTGAGTGCGAAACTTGGTCACAATCGCATTAATTGTTTGCTCACTTGGTCGATTATGTAGACCATAAATCGGACGTAAAGCGCGAAACACATTTCGAACCGAACACTGATTTTGGTAATAAAATTCAATGATTTGCAAGCGTTGCTCGTTAGTAAGTCTATTCATGATGAAATGTCAAAGCATACTGAGCATCTTTCTCTTTGACACCATGTCTGAAATCTCACGTGATCTGTCAAATACTAATGCATGAAAATCCTAACCTCAAAAAAATCACCCTTTACATGGAACATTTTAAAGCGATCAGCGCTATATTTCCGCCCTCCAGCGTAGTAATGTGTTACTAAATAATATCTGAACTCATAAGCACCTGTATATATTTACGTGTAACTTCCACATCCTATTACATACGACAATATAATTGGTGTCAATTTAAAGGTCAACTGCTCCTCTTGGATATACTATCAACTTCTCGGGTCTATGTCCCTCGCCATAGAATACATTTTTTTTATTTTTCTCACAAAAGTCTGGGTCCATTTGACCCCCTAAATATTGACCGATCTTTATGAAAACAGGCATGCTTATTCATCGGCCCGATCACCTTCTCCATGTAAAAATTCGCGATGTTTGGGCCATAAATGCGGCCTCTGGAGCGACCAGAAAAACCGACAAAAATTAAGTATTTGGTCCATTTCATCTACTAAATATTATTCGATCCTTACCAAATATTATCCGATCTTTACCATCGTACATGCAAAATTTCGTGAAGATGGTCCATAACTGTGGCCTGTATCGTGTTTGCAAATTATAATGCACAGACGGACGGACACACATGTCTAGGTCGACTCAGCTAGTCGAGATATGAAGATCGGTGTACTTAAATGTGGGCCTAGGGCCAATATTTCGAGCGTTACAAACTCTTGGGGCAGCACATAGCTATAATACCCTCACAACATAGTTGTGTAGGGTATAAAAATCCACACCTGTTGCTAGGCTTTAAAAAAGTCTTGTTTATAATTCTAAAAAAAAAATAAATTACAAGCATGTTGATTACCTATGTATGTCATTCAGTCATTCTTAATACTCATTAAAAACTAAATCAAATGATGTTTATCTTTCATAATTCATATGATTCTAAGAATGTCCCGGTTTTAAAGTAATTTTTAAGATAAAAATGTTGCAATGATTAGAATTTCATAACAGGATAGCCTAATTACTGTTTGCTTTTTTCGTAACCATATCTCGTTGGATTTAGTCGGCGAAGAAGAAGAATTCACATAAAATTCTAGTATTTATCGATTTCAAGATTAAGACGAACATTTTTCTCAAATGAAAAAAAAAAATCAACATCATCAGCATTATCATCGTCATCGAAGTCGCAGTCGCATCATAAGACATGATTCATTCATTTGTCCATTCATTCAATCTTAGTTCGTTAAAAGCGATTGTGTTGCATTGATAGAAACAAAAGCTACTACGCGACTACGACATAACTTTATTTCTTCAGAGATACATCTTTATATCTCACATCACATCTCACTGGAATAGAAGAATTTCCGGCGGGAAAATCAGTTAAGCACAGAGTGCGCACACACATACTCAGAGGTGCTGAAAAACTTACGCTTTTATAAAATACAACAAAAACAAGTGCAGAATTAAGTAGGCCGTCGTTGTTAGTTTTTTTTTGCGCTTAATAACTACCAATCTACCTAGGTCAGGTTGGTGGTAAGTAAGTGATGATGATTTTGATGTCGACGACGACGGCGATGATGATGATTTTAGTCTGAGGCTAAATGGTATTCATTAACTGTAGAAACATATAGTTTTCTCATTAACTGATAACAACAAGTAACTAACTAACTGAAAATGTTACATACAAGCAAACATACATATTTATATGGTGCAACTACTTTGGTGGTGGATGGGGATTTTTCTGAACATTTTTTACAGAACAGAGTTACCAATAGTTTATGCAAAGTCGCAGAGGTTTGAATTTTTCAAAAACATTTTTTGAAAAAATCCAGAATAGTGGATTTTTTTAAGAATATTTTTTCAATAGAAAGGTGGATTTTTTCAAGGACGTCGATTTTTTAAAGAATATTTTTCCAAGGACTCAAATAGGCGTGGATGTGGCGGAAGCCCACAATTTTAGATGTAAACAAAACTAACGGAGAATTTTCAAGAAAATATAATAAAAAATATTTCTTTTTTTAATCTGTTTTTTACAAAAGGCTTTGAATGGCGATATTTTTAAGAAAATATTTTTCAGGAAATCCAGAGGCGAAGTTTTAATAATTAAGATAATTGTTACTATGATATAACATTGTAGTTACTATGATATATAAGATATGTGTATCTATCTTCATTTTCACGTACACATCTTCCTCTCTACATCAATGATAAGCTATGATAGAGAAAAAAATAAAATTTACTTATTATCGTATAGAATCATTTTACATATCGCAAGTTAAAATCTTCATTTTATCAGTTAAACAGAAAACAGAAGAAAAACATAAAAAAAACGTCAAACAGATATTAGGCAGAAATCACTTTTTCCAAAAAATTAAACTCAATGTATTATGAAAGCATCTTCAGGATATCTTTTATATATGGAAAGCCTTCCTATAGAATTTTAAATATGGATTGCCATCAACAGGACTTCTATACCTCTCTTGGTCATCTGTAAGATCTTCTATAGAATAATAGCTTAAATTGGTTTCCATATTTGTAAAGATGCAAAAATATTTTCAAAAACTTCATTCAGTGTTCCCAGTTCCAACAACTGCAAGCAATCTGTACGCTAGTGTATAGTGTATGTTGCACATACAATGATGTGGCACAAATGATAACAAACAATAATTTCTACGTTTTTATCGCAACAACAACAAAACAAAGCTAGAAACAAAGTTTACGTTTGTATGAAGTCTGCTGCTACCGATAACTGCTGCCGCTGATTCAGCAGCACTTAGAACAGTTGCATATTGTAGGGGCATGTTGCGTGTTTTGACAACTTATCTTGTATCAACATAAATATCAAAAGAACTATTGTGTACTATTCCATAAAAATCCACCCCCAAAAAATGTGTTTTTTAAGAAATCCACGCCTCCTGTAGACCCCGAAAAATGTGTTCTTTAAAAAATCCACGCCTCTTGTAGACCCCGAAAAATGTGTTCTTTAAAAAATCCACGCCTCTTATAGACCCTGAAAAAAGTCTTCTTTAAAAAATCCACGCCTCTTATAGACCCTGAAAAAATATTCTTTAAAAAATCCACGCCTCTTATAGACCCTGAAAAAATATTCTTTAAAAAATCCACGCCTCTTATAGACCCTGAAAAAATATTCTTTAAAAAATCCACGCCTCTTGTAGACCCTGAAAAAATATTCTTTAAAAAATCCACGCCTCTTGTAGACCCTGAAAAAATATTCTTTAAAAAATCCACGCCTCTTATAGACCCTGAAAAAATATTCTTTAAAAAATCCACGCCTCTTTTAGACCCCGAAAAATGTGTTCTTTAAAAAATCCACGCCTCTTATAGACCCTGAAAAAAGTCTTCTTTAAAAAATCCACGCCTCTTATAGACCCTGAAAAAATATTCGTTTAAGAAAATCCACGCCTCTTATAGACCCTGAAAAAATATTCTTTAAAAAATCCACGCCTCTTATAGACCCTGAAAAAATATTCTTTACAAAATCCACGCCTCTTATAGACCCTGAAAAAATATTCCTTAAAAAATCCACGCCTCTTATAGACCCTGAAGAAATATTCTTTAAAAAATCCACGCCTCTTATAGACCCTGAAAAAATATTCTTTAAAAAATCCACGCCTCTTATAGACCCTGAAAAAATATTCTTTAAAAAATCCACGCCTCTTATAGACCCTGAAAAAGTATTCTTTAAAAAATCCACGCCTCTTATAGACCCTAAAAAAATATTCTTTAAAAAATCCACGCCTCTTATAGACCCTGAAAAAATATTCTTTAAAAAATCCACGCCTCTTATAGACCCTGAAAAAATATTCTTTAAAAAAAACCAAGCCTTGGATGGTCCTGAAAATATTCTTTAAAAAACCACGCCTCTTATAGACCCTGAAAAAATATTCTTTAAAAAATCCACGCCTCTTATAGACCCTGAAAAAATATTCTTTAAAAAATCCACGCCTCTTATAGACCCTGAAAAAATATTCTTTAAAAAATCCACGCCTCTTATAGACCCTGAAAAAATATTCTTTAAAAAATCCACGCCTCTTATAGACCCTGAAAAAATATTCTTTAAAAAATCCACGCCTCTTATAGACCCTGAAAAAATATTCTTTAAAAAATCCACGCCTCTTATAGACCCTGAAAAAATATTCTTTAAAAAATCCACGCCTCTTATAGACCCTGAAAACTCTAAAAAATCCACGCCTCTTCTTATAGACCCTGAAAAAATATTCTTTAAAAAATCCACGCCTCTTATAGACCCTGAAATAAATATTCTTTAAAAAATCCACGCCTCTTATAGACCCTGAAATAATATTCTTTAAAAAATCCACGCCTCTTATAGACCCTGAAAAAATATTCTCTAAAAAATCCACGCCTCTTATAGACCCTGAAAAAATATTCTTTAAAAAATCCACGCCTCGTATAGACCCTGTAAAAAATAATTTTTAAAAAATCCACGCCTCTTATAGACCCTGAAAAAATATTCTATAAAAAATCCGCGCCTCTTATAGACCCTGAAAAAATATTCTTTAAAAAATCCACGCCTCGTATAGACCCTGTAAAAAATATTCTCTCTTATAGACCCTAAAAAAATATTCATTAAAAAATCCACGCCTCTTATAGACCCCGAAAGAATATTCTTTTAGAAATCCACGCCTCTTATAGACCCCGAAAGAATATTCTTTTAGAAATCCACGCCTCTTTTAGACATTGAAAAAAGTCTTCTTTAAAAATCCACGCCTCTTATAGCCTCTAAAAAAATATTCTTTAAAAAATCCCCGCCTCTTATAGACCCTGAAAAAATCCACGCCTCTTATAGACCCTAAAAAAATATTCTTTAAAAAATCCACGCCTCTTATAGACCCCGAAAGAATATTCTTTTAGAAATCCACGCCTCTTATAGACCCTAAAAAAATATTCTTTAAAAAATCCACGCCTCTTATAGACCCCGAAAGAATATTCTTTTAGAAATCCACGCCTCTTATAGACCCCGAAAGAATATTCCTTTAGAAATCCACGCCTCTTTTAGACATTGAAAAAAATATTCTTTAAAAAATCCACGCCTCTTATAGACCCTGAAAAAATATTCTTTAAAAAATCCACGCCTCTTATAGACCCTGAAAAAATCCACGCCTCTTATAGACCCTAAAAAAATATTCTTTAAAAAATCCACGCCTCTTATAGACCCCGAAAGAATATTCTTTTAGAAATCCACGCCTCTTATAGACCCCGAAAGAATATTCTTTTAGAAATCCACGCCTCTTTTAGACATTGAAAAAAATATTCTTTAAAAAATCCACGCCTCTTTTAGACATTGAAAAAAATATTCTTTAAAAAATCCACGCCTCTTATAGACCCTGAAAAAGTCTGTAAAAAATCCACGTCTCTTTTGGACCCTGAAAAAATATTCGTTAAAAAATCCACGCCAGTATAAAACCCCTGAAAAATATTCTTTAAAAAATCCTTGCCTGTTCTGAACCCTGAAAAAATATTCTTTAAAAATCCACGCCTATAATTCTATAAAAAATCGATGCTTGTATAGGTCCTTATTTATGTATTCATGATGTTTATTAGCAATCTTTGACAAGTGATTAATTAAGATTGATTGATAAAAATCCAACAAATGAAAATCGTGCCTACGAAATGTAGGTCCCAAATATTGTCTGTGAGTGTGTGCGTGTATTTCTTTAGCAATAAAATTTTTCTAAACGGCTGAAATGAAGTGCGAATAAGAGTGAGAAAGTGCGCAAAATGGCAATAAATTGAGAAATGTTTTATGCGTTGGCTAGCCTCGTCGGATAAACATTAAGTTGGCATTTTTCCTACCAATAACCAAGTAGGCTTGCCACCCCTTCTCCCCCTCAAAGTATTAACGTTTCGTTGTTATCCTCTAAAGTTAACAATAATGACGGCCAAATGTTTGCAACTACCTATAAAAAAATTATCAGCTACTCACCAACAACTCCCTCATACTCTGCCGTCCTGCAGTGCTTCGCTGCTTGGCATTTACGATGGATTCGTGTTTTGCTGATTGTGTAGCCTTTTGGCTACACACTCTTCTCTCCTCTCCTTATATCCAAGTCCCCACCCGAGTTTTGCGATAAATAGAGAGATTAGAGTAAATCACCTTTTTAGTCGGCAAAAAAAAAAAAAAAAAATACGATATACCGACAGAGTGATTGTTTTCGATTCTGAACTCTCAATACAACTGAAATATGCCGCAATAGTCATAAAAAATAACAACAATAAAAAAAAAACGCAGGCGAACACCAACAACAACGGCAAACAAATCCAATCTCAAACCATATAAAGCTTTAAAATTGAGATCTCATTTGGTGATAAGTGAATTGCTTTTTTCAGAGAGATTTTTACTTTTTGATATATGAAATGAGATATAAAATACCAACAACAACAAAAACAGCAACTAAAGATATAACAATAATAACAACAAAGTATTGTAGAATCATTCTAAACGTGTGCGCTTGATTTAAAAGTCGCTGCGTAATTTGTAATGGGATATGTGGTTGGGTCAGGTGATGGAGAATTTGTGCACAGCTAAGTTTCTTAAAAAATGCTTTTCAGGGACCCTAATGAGGCGTGGGTTTTTTAAAAATATTTTTTCGAAAACCAACACAATTTTTTCAAGGATCAACAGAAGGCGTGGATTTTTTAAAATTAATTTTTCAAGGACCAACACAATTTTTCAAGGATCAACTCAAGGCGTTGATTTTATAACATTAATTTTTCAAGGATCAACTCAGGGCGTGGATTTTTAAAAATTAATTTTTCAAGGACCAACACAATTTTTCAAGGATCAACTCAAGGCGCGGATTTTTTAAAATTAATTTTTCAAGGACCACCACAATTTTTCAAGGATCAACTCAAGGCGTGGATTTTTTAAAATTAATTTTTCAAGGACCAACACAATTTTTCTAGGATCAACTCAAGGCGTGGATTTTTAAAATTAAATTTTCAAGGACCCAAAATAGGCGTGGATTTTTTTTAAATTAATTTTTCAAGGACCAACACAATTTTTCAAGGATCAACTCAAGGTGCGGATTTTTTAAAATTAATTTTTCAAGGACCAACACAATTTTTCAAGGATCAACTCAAGGCGTGTATTTTTAAAATTAATTTTTCAAGGACCAACGCAATTTTTCAAGGATCAACTCAAGGCGTGGATTTTTTAAAACTAATTTTTCAAGGACCAACACAATTTTTCAAGGATCAACTCAAGGCGTGGATTTTTTTTTTAAATAATTTTTCAAGGACCAACACAATTTTTCAAGGATCAACTCAAGGCGTGGATTTTTTTTTAAATAATTTTTCAAGGACCAACACAATTTTTCAAGGATCAACTCACGGCGTGGATATTTTTTAAATAATTTTTCAAGGACCAACACAATTTTTCAAGGATCAACTCAAGGCGTGGATTTTTTTTAAATAATTTTTCAAGGACCATCACAATTTTTCAAGGATCAACTCAAGGCGTGGATTTTTTAAATTAATTTTTCAAGGACCAACACAATTTTCAAGGATCAACTCAAGGCGTGAATTTTTTTTAAATATTTTCAAGGACCAACACAATTTTTCAAGGATCAACTCAAGGCGTGGATTTTTTAGAAATATTTTTTTTAAATATTTTCAAGGACCAACACAATTTTTCAAGGATCAACTCAAGGCGTGGATTTTTTAGAAATATTTTAAAAATACTGATAATTTTTATCCGAAGGTTATAGAAACCTGAATTCCCCCAAACAATTCATATCACTGGCATGTGTATTCGAGAACCCTCTTTGAAGTTACCGCAAGGGGATCGATTGCTAAGCGACAAGAAGCGCCCCATTGTATCCAAAAAAGAAGCCATAGAAAGGCACCAGAAATATTGCAAGTGGGCGCCATCCCACACCTGTCAATACAATTAAGATAGCCATTGGTTTTGATAGATAAATCGACTATTATCGGAACCCAAAAAAATAAATAAATGATTGAATATTTTTTTCTTTGTTATTTTTGCCGACATAGGGAAATTTGTCTAAATGCGGAGTGGTTATCCGAACCCCCACACCTCAGCCCATCCAGAACATTTCAACATTTATTCTTCCGATTAACAAATCACTTTCAATGTGTGGTCATTGTGCGGATAAATTGGGGACAAGACAAGGTCTCTGTGTGGCGGTGGTGTCGGCGGCTATTGTGTCGAGGGTGCTGCCGCTGGTCGGTCTGTGTCGGCCATTGGCGACAGTGACAATTTTTGTTGTGTTAGATTACAGTGACTATGATAATATTGTAATATTAACTAAACAAAATGATAGAAATTTGTCAACATTATCATAATTAATCAAATTGATGCAGGCGTCAGCGTATTTTCTTGTGTGTTCTGGAAGGGGGGAAATGGACGACCACACACACGTTGGCTGAAGGGAGAATGGTGGTGGTTGTTTGGGTGTCATAGGCAAACATAAAATATGCCGACAGCTAATCGCCCGCATAACAAAAAACAAAATGCCGCATTTATAAAAAAAAGCCCAACAGACAAAGGTGGATAAAATTATTGGAAACTGATAATAAAGTCCAAAGTTTGGTTTGATACGAAATAAGGTAACAGGGTTACCCCAGTGAAATAATATGATTTTTTAGATTTTTTAAAGAAGACTTTTTTCAGGGTCTACAGGAGGCGTGAATTTTTTAAAGAAGACTTTTTCAGGGTCTACAAGAGGCGTGGATTTTTTAAAGAAGACTTTTTCAGGGTGTACAAGAGACGTGGATTTTTTAAAGAAGACTTTTTCAGGGTCGACAAGAGGCGTGGATTTTTTAAAGAAGACTTTTTCAGGGTCTACAAGATGCGTGGATTTTTTAAAGAAGACTTTTTCAGGGTCTACAAGAGGCGTGGATTTTTTAAAGAAGACTTTTTCAGGGTCTACAAGAGGCGTGGATTTTTTAAAGAATATTTTTCCGGGTCTATAAGAGGCGTGGATTTTTTAAAGAATATTTTTCCGGGTCTATAAGAGGCGTGGATTTTTTAAAGAATATTTTTCCGGGTCTATAAGAGGCGTGGATTTTTTAAAGAATATTTTTCCGGGTCTATAAGAGACGTGAATTTTTTAAAGAATATTTTCCGGGTCTATAAGAGGCGTGGATTTTTTAAAGAATATTTTTCCGGGTCTATAAGAGGCGTGAATTTTTTAAAGAATATTTTCCGGGTCTATAAGAGTCGTGGATTTTTTAAAGAATATTTTTCAGGGATCTTATACAGGCGTGGATTTTTTAAAGAATATTTTTCAGGGGATTTTTTAAAGAATATTTTTCAGGGATCTTATACAGACGTGGATTTTTTAAAGAATATTTTCCGGGTCTATAAGAGTCGTGGATTTTTTAAAGAATATTTTTCAGGGATCTTATACAGGCGTGGATTTTTTAAAGAATATTTTTCAGGGATCTTATACAGGCGTGGATTTTTTAAAGAATATTTTTCAGGGATCTTATACAGGCGTGGATTTTTTAAAGAATATTTTCCGGGTCTATAAGAGTCGTGGATTTTTTAAATAATATTTTTCAGGGATCTATAAAGACGTGGATTTATTAAAGAATATTTTTCAGGGATCTTATACAGGCGTGGATTTTTTAAAGAATATTTTTTAGGGATCTTATACAGGCGTGGATTTTTTAAAGATTATTTTTTCAGGAGTCTTATACAGGCGTCGATTTTTTAAAGAATATTTTTTCAGGAGTCTTATACAGGCGTCGATTTTTTAAAGAATACTTTCAAGGGGTCTTATACAGGCGTGGATGTTTTAAAGAATATTTTTTCAGGGGTCCTATACAGACGTGGATGTTTTAAAGAATATTTTTTCAGGGGTCCTATACAGACGTGGATGTTTTAAAGAATATTTTTTCAGGGGTCCTATACAGACGTGGATGTTTTAAAGAATATTTTTTCAGGGGTTATATACAGGCGTGGATGTGTGGAGCCCTTCTCATATCGAAGGAAATTTCCTCGAATTTTCATACCAACACATTCTACAATTTACCACAATTGCTTACCGATTCCTTAACGGTCATCCACCTTGTTTGTGTATTTGTTTTTATTTTCCCTGTCGTAGACATTAGTGTCCGCTATCACTTCGTATGCTCCAAAAGATGGCGCCATATACATTTAGC
The DNA here is from genome assembly GCF_032173495.1 of Musca vetustissima. Taxonomy (NCBI): domain Eukaryota; kingdom Metazoa; phylum Arthropoda; class Insecta; order Diptera; family Muscidae; genus Musca; species Musca vetustissima. The sequence goes on from NW_026889470.1 coordinate 14,479, forward strand.
ATTGACGACGACGAAATGAACTATTATCGATATATCGATAACAAGCCATTCACTGGCAATGGAGTGTCATTAGTGGTCTCCTCTTCAAATGAGATGATAGTGGCTGGTTCGCTCGCTCGCTGGCTGGCTGGTTGACCGAAGATGATGATGATGTGAAACAATTGCTTATCACCGGACTTGCATTCCGTACAAAATTTTAATGTTTTTTAATGGTCAAACGTAGATACGGAACAATATTAAATACCTCGTCGACGTTTCTCTTGGCCAAGTCTTTTTCGGTTGGCCATCTCTCAACGTGGATGGACGATTGTATGGATGGATATTGCCTTTGGTCTCTTCGCTGAGACCAAAAAAGTCGAACAAACAAAAGTTCGATTTAACCAAAATGTCTTTTTGTTATCAATACCCCAGCACTATGAGCCAGTACTTGACGAGGAGGAGAAGGAGGAAATGCGCCGGGAGAGAGAAGAAGCGCGTGGTGCAGTGTAAACATCAGCTAGCCAGACCAGTCCAAGCAACTAACCTCGCCTAAAGCGACCACAACAATGCTGACATACGTTATCATAAAAGATAATAAAGACGCCAGGCGCGATGACATCAAAGGGTTGGCTGGCTGGTTGGTTGGTCGGTCCGTCGGTAGGTTGCTGCTTATGCTTGTTCTTTTTAATATTAAGTTGCTTTTGGCTGACGGAATGGCTTACCTTCTTGCTAGCAGGCTGACTAACTGCTGCCTCAACCTACCACCGACTGGTGAGAGTGATAGCTAGTGTAATGGAAGTGTGGGGGGTCATCGCCGCTTCTTTTCTTTTTGAGTATTTTTGGCTGATAGTTAAGAAATCGAAAGCATTAAAATCTAAAGGTCAAATGTGGACAGACAAATGCATGGGCGTATTTGCAAACAGTATACAGTAATCTGATAGATATGGTCAGGGGAAGGGGAAGAAAGAGTAATGGAGTCCATGTAAAAAAGTCCATGCCTGTATAAAATCCGAAGAATATTGTTAAAAAAGTCCACGCCTGTATAAGACCCCGAAAAATATTGTTAAAAAGTCCACGCCTGTATAAGACCCCGAAAAATATTGTCAAAAAAGTTCATGCCTGTATAAGACCCGAAAAATATTGTTAACAAAGGCCAAGCCTGTATAAGACCCCGAAAAATATTGTTAAAAAAGTCCACGCCTGTATAAGATCCGAAAAATATTGTTAACAAAGTCCAAGTTGTATAAGACCCCGAAAAATATTGTTAAAAAAGTCCACGCCTGTATAAGACCCCGAAAAATATTGTTAACAAAGGCCAAACCTGTATAAGACCCCGAAAAATATTGTTAAAAAAGTCCACGCCTGTATAAGACCCGAAAAATATTGTTAACAAAGGCCAAGCCTGTATAAGATCCGGAAAATATTGTTAACAAAGTCCAAGTTGTATAAGACCCCGAAAAATATTGTTAAAAAGTCCACGCCTGTATAAAATCCGAAAAATATTGTTAACAAAGGCCAAACCTGTATAAGACCCCGAAAAATATTGTTAAAAAAGTCCACGCCTGTATAAGACCCGAAAAATATTGTTAACAAAGTCCAAGCCTGTATAAGATCCGGAAAAGTCTTCTTTAAAAATCCACGTTGTATAAGACCCCGAAAAAGTCTTCTTTAAAAATCCACGCCTGTATAAGACCCCGAAAAAGTCTTCTTTAAAAATCCACGCCTGTATAAGACCCCGAAAAAGTCTTCTTTAAAAATCCACGCCTGTATAAGACCCCGAAAAAGTCTTCTTTAAAAATCCACGCCTGTATAAGTCTTCTTTAAAAATCCACGCCTGTATAAGACCCCGAAAAAGTCTTCTTTAAAAATCCACGCCTGTATAAGACCCCGAAAAAGTCTTCTTTAAAAATCCACGCCTGTATAAGACCCCGAAAAAGTCTTCTTTAAAAATCCACGCCTGTATAAGACCCCGAAAAAGTCTTCGCCTAAGGCTCTGATAGTCCTTGAAAAATTTAACTTTAAAAATCCACGCCTAAGGCTCTGATAGTCCTTGAAAATTTTAACTTTAAAAATCCACGCCTAAGGCTCTGATAGTCCTTGAAAAATTTAACTTTAAAAATCCACGCCTAAGGCTCTGATAGTCCTTGAAAAATGTAACTTTAAAAATCCACGCCTAAGGCTCTGATAGTCCTTGAAAAATGTAACTTTAAAAATCCACGCCTAAGGCTCTGATAGTCCTTGAAAAATGTAACTTTAAAAATCCACGCCTAAGGCTCTGATAGTCCTTGAAAAATTTAACTTTAAAAATCCACGCCTAAGGCTCTGATAGTCCTTGAAAAATGTAACTTTAAAAATCCACGCCTAAGGCTCTGATAGTCCTTGAAAAAATTATCTTAAAAATCCACGCCTAAGGCTCTGATAGTCTTTTAAAAATGTAACTTTAAAAAACCACGCCTAAGGCTCTGATAGTCCTTGAAACATGTAACTTTAAAAATCCACGCCTAAGGCTCTGATAGTCCTTGAAAATTTTAACTTTAAAAATCCACGCCTAAGGCTCTGACAGTCCTTGAACAATTTAACTTTAAAAATCCACGCCTAAGGCTCTGATAGTCCTTGAAAAATTTAACTTTAAAAATCCACGCCTAAGGCTCTGATAGTCCTTGAAAAATTTAACTTTAAAAATCCACGACTAAGGCTCTGATAGTCCTTGAAAAATTTAACTTTAAAAATCCACGCCTAAGGCTCTGATAGTCCTTGAAAAATTTAACTTTAAAAATCCACGCCTAAGGCTGTGATAATCCTTGCAAAATTTACTTTAAAAAATCTGAAGCTTAAGGCTCTGATAATCCTTGAAAATTTTCCGGCTTTGGAAGGGTCTAATAGCCCTTGAAAAAATTCACATATAATGCTTTGATTGACCTTGAAAAACGTTGTAATGAACGGATCCTATAAAACATCTTCAGACCTACGGAATGATGGGTTTTAAACACTTGAATAACAGTAGTTGATTTGAAAACAAGTTGTGTACAATACTCAAGATTTTCTAGCGAAAAAATTTCCTCGAAGTACTTGAGCATACTGCAGGGGCTTCTAGAAGGCACGTAAGCAGTAGTCCATACACTTGGAGTATCTGGACAAATTGCTGATTGCAAATACAATAAGTGGCCGATAGCTGCTGCTGCGGCATACACATGTTGTCGCCGTAGTCTTTTGGAGAGAATCCCTATGGTGACCAATCGAAGAGATAGTGAAAATCGCTCCAAGTGGTTTTTATTGTTATCACTGTGAAGAGTAGCAACGTTTCTATGGTGGATAGGTAGTTAACATTGCAATGTCAATAGCAACTGTTCCTATTTTTTTTTCTTTCTTCAAAATCAATAAAATTTAGAACAGACATCAAGTTGTAAACACGTATGACACACATGCAATCTTCCAACAACTGCAAAAATTGAACATGATGCCTAAATAGATCTCCCCACTGGAGAGCAGATGTTTTCTGTAAATATTTGCATGTGTCCATGGGGTCTGATGGAGATACTTTATGTCATTGAGATACTTTATGTCATTAAAATCAGTATTAGGGGGGCGGCAAACTAACCAGGGGTCATTTATTCATTTTGTCACGTTCTCATTTATGGCCTGCACACGCATCCAATCAATGGCCTTCTCCATTCATTCATCCATCCACATACCAAGCCGACAAAAGCAAATATCATTTCAATTATCTCAAAACATGTTCAGATATGTTTTGCCCAAAACCAAAACAGGACAATGGAGAGCAAGCCTCCAACAACAACAATAACACTGCGATTTGTTGTAAAGATGTAAAAAGGACTTTATTATCTGTCTGTCTGTCCGTCTCTGGACATGATTCCTAAAATCTGTGCAAACTCAGGCCAGGCCAATTAATTTTACAATGGGCCACGCATTGGCACTTGGCATGTTATTGGCAATGGTGATGATGATGGTGGTGATGTCAGTTTCGATTTTCTTGACATAAATTACACAATTTGCACATAAATATCTACAAATGTTGACGGTCTGTTTGTCTGGCTGTCATTTGGTCTGTCTCTTTGTCTTTAATTAATAGTAGGAGCCTTGCAAGCTAAAAGACAATCAACTGAAACAGATGCTCTTTATTACTTGATGACACCCTTAAAGGCCAAAGGCAAAGACAAGTCATTTTCGGATCGAACCATAATTTCATCACAGCTAGTAATTTGAAAATCACCAGTGTAAATTTGCTTTTAATTTTTAGCAAATCTATCAATTGAAATAAATTAATTTATAGTGTCTATAATCGAATATAGTTGTTGTTGTATCACATTATAAATTGTTCATCGATTATGGGTCAATTATTGTGACATATTGTAGGCATGAATGTTATTATTTAAAGAAATATTCAAAATGGATTTTAAGTAGAAAATCTCTCTGAATGGTTATGGTGGACCGTGAAATTTATTCCTTGGACAATTTAACTTTAAAAATCCACGCTTAAGTGCCTGATAGTACTTGGATTTTACAAGATGTAACTTAAAAATCTGCCTGTGGGTCTGATTGTCCTTGAAAAATCTGCTTAAAAAATCCGCGCTATGGTTCGATTAGCCCTTTAAAAATTTAAGCATAAAAAAATCCACATCTCAGGTGTTGATAGTCCTTGAAAAAATCAATTTGAAAAATTCAAATTTAAGGGTCTGATTGTCCTTCAAAAAATCAACTTAAAAAATCCTCGCCTGTAGGACTAAGCATGGCTTTAAAGAAAAAATGTTAGAACAAATTCAAGCTTGTGCGGGTTTTTAAAAAAAATATTTAAGTGATTATTTATACTCTTTCGAGTCAAGCTTGATGATCTAAGTTTTGCAATGAAAAGGAAAGCCAGGAGAAGAACCTACGTACCCACCATTATGCGACGTGTTTCGCCGTTGGTTAAGCAGCTCATCGGGCATAGCCGCAGTTTTTCCAGGTGCAGTTTTTCCAATTTGAAATACAATGTTATCTTCCACTTGATCTTTCCATCGTATTCGTGGCCATCCCCTTCTGCGTAAACCATTAGCTGGTTCGCTTTAATATGCCTTCTGGGCTGGGGCATCTTCATCCATTCTCACAACATGACCTAGCCAACGTAGTCGCTGCAGCTCAATACGTCTAGCAATGTCGATGTCCGAGAGTAGCTGGTACAACTCATGGTTCATTCGACGGCGATATTCACCGCCAGCGACTTTATTCGACATTCAGGTGGAATGTGTCGATGTGTTTTTCGTTGGGTTTTCCAGGATTTGGCGCATAGTGAAAATCTGGTCGATGGTGGATTTGCCAGGTCTGAAGCCGTTTTGATATGATCCAATAATGTCATTGACCATCGGCTTCAGTCGTTCACACAGTACACTGGATAGCACTTTATATGCGATGGGAAGGAGACTTATTCCTCTATAATTGGCACATATCGTCTTGTCTTCTTTTTTGTGCACGGGACACATGATACTGAGGTTCCAATCATTGGGCATGCTTTCCTCTAGCCAAATTGTACGAATCAGCTGGTACATGCTCCTTACCAGCATTTGACCACCAGTCTTGAATAGTCCGGCTTGTAAACCATCGGCACCTGCTGCTTTATTATTCTTCAGCCGATTATTTGCTACTCTGACTTCATCTTGGCTAGGTGGTATATACTCTATACCGTTATCTATTATTAGTTCTGGGGTATCTTCATCACCGCTACTATTTGATACCAGGAGTTTTTCAAAATGTTCCTTCCAGATCCTCAAAACGCTGTCTGTATCTGTCAACATGTTTCCTTCTTTATCTCTACAGGAGAATGTGCCTGCACCAAAGCCTTCAGTTTTGTGTTTTACCCCTTCGTAGAATTTTCGGACTTCATTCTGACTCCTGTACATCTCGAAAATACATTTCTCCTCTCTCCTTTTCTCCCGATAGTTCTCCATCGCATTACATGTTGCTACTGTCCGCAGGGTTGCCCTATACCCTGCGTTTTTTCGTAATGCTACTGATAGCATTACGACACTCCTGATCGTACTACGGATTTCATGATGGTGGACTTTGGTACCCAAGTTTTGCTTTTGCTGCTGTTTGTAGGGAGTGGACAATTTTTGCCATTGTACTTCTATATTATTATCGGGACAAGGATGCTTTCGTCAAGCAGTTGGGTAAGTTGAGCGGAGTAGGCTTCTGCTATCTGTTGTGTTTGCAGCTTTTCGACGTCGTATGTCCGTGTTACATTACGCACCTTTGCTGCTACATTAAGGGTAATGGTCCGAATCGATATTCGCTCCTCGGATCGATCGGACGTCTAAAACACTGGATGAATGCCTTCCGTCTATCACAACATGATTGATTTCATTTCTCGTTGCTTGATCGGGAGAAATCCAAGTGGTCTTGTGTATATCGAGATGCTTGAATCTGGTGCTGCTAACTACCACGTTTTTTGCTGCCGCGAAGTCAATCAACATCATGCCGTTGTCTGATGTTTCTTCACGGTGGGGCCGCCAAGGCGAAAAGTGCCCCTGTTCTGTACAACTTGCGCACATTCCAAGTGCAGATTCGCAGATCGTGGTCCTTTATACGTTTGCGGGGGTCGTCAACATTAGGTGGGTTTGGTTTTCTTTTTCTCAACCCATTTTTATAGTTCTTATAAGTGTACTCGCGGCACATATTAGCTCACTATTTCATCGGGTGATGAAATAGTGACACTGACCTCCCCCGGTGGACACTGACCTTCCCCGGTGGCACCGCGGGGAGGTCAGTGTCCACAATTGAGATGAAAGAGGAACCAAGATAAGCCTGGTCTTCGTCATATTAAAGCCAATCAGAGCCCGTTTTCGAACTTGCAGAAATATGTTTTAAAAATCCTGGCATTTTTTGGTTCTTGAAATCAATTTTTTTTTAAAAAATCCTATTTTTATATAAAAACATTATATAACAAATTTATTTTTGTTTTTAAGTACTCAACTTCCAACTTGTATTCGTCTCCGAAAATATTTTTTTAATCCGCACTTGTTTTGATTTTGAAAAAATATTTAAAGAATATTGCTCTCATGTTTGTTGTGAGAAACAATTTTTTTCGGTGTTTGAAAATTTTGAAATTTTTCAACCCACTGTGCCATCATTGCAAGGACATATTTGTTACGGTATCCCTACTAATCATAGATACGTGGTCCTCCTGCCGTGAGCTAGTACGCATACTTAGTACTTCGTTTCAATTGATTCTTTCACAAAATTTCGCCACACTTAATAACGATGACCTTGAAAATGTTTCATTGGTCCACAGCACGGCAGGACATTTTATTTCTTTAATATCTGTGAATGTGAGCGAAATAGTTAGCGATAAAATTGAGGGTCATCATATGAACATGTTTTTCATTGGATGAAATGACAACCTCGTGTACTCGCACCCCTCTATAATGCGCGGCAATCAGTCGTCGTCGTCATCGTCATCGTCAGGAGGATGATTTAAATTTTTATGACCGCGTTTATTATACATTTATGATGCCATTTAGTAAATAGGACCAAAAATAGTTTCTGTTTGCATAAAACGTGGACGAAGAAGAAGTTTTTCCCAGTTATTATTTTTTTCGACAAAGAAAACGTAGCAACAACAACAACACCATTATCGGAGGCCACGAGAGAAGAGTAAAAAGAAGCAGTAACAGGGCAATAGCTTCCAAATCAATTGAAATAATAAAATTCCACGTAAATTGTCATTGTCACGCACGTCACTTAAAATATGGATTTTTATTGCAATGAACGAACGGACGAGCGACGAACGAAGGGATATTTGACTGCCGATACTTTCGTTTGTTTAGGTAGAGAGACAAGTTTTACTGGTCGCGTGGAAGGACATCACTTCGTCATCATCATTGCTATTTAGTAGCAATGAGCGAGAAAACGAACACAAAACAAAAAACGAGTGTGTGTGTACTACATCCATCCAACGATCGATCTTTTTATGGCCCCGATCTGCACTTTCTGGCCAATGTCAAAAAGGAAAACAGCAATTGTTGTTGTTGCTGTTACTGTAGTTGAGCTGCTATAAAAACGGTAGGCGCGAGATTTAGCAAGGCGACGCGATTCCTTTTTATGATACGATTATGCTGTAAGCGAAAGTATTCGCTTACTCTTCCCTTCTGCCTGGTTTGGCCGTCGCCTTTTTGCCTTTGCATATTTACTCAACCAAAAATAAAAAGGGCACACACGCACACGCCCGAATAAAAAGCAAACAACTTTCCCAAAAATCATCATCCTTTGTGTTGTGTAAGCGGAAGGATAAACCTTCTTCGGAAGGATATACTAACTCGGCAACTATGATGCAAGGACAGGCGGACGGACATACAGAGCACGCTTACCACGTTTATTTGACCTTATACTTTTTTTCCTCTTTTTTCTTCGCTCGCTCTCGTAATATTACTTCGGCACTTCCGCGAATTTGATGCGTTAAAACTACTTTCCATTTGGTTGGCATTGTTTAATTATCGCAGAGCCTTGTGAATATTTCCGTAACAATAAAACACCAGCGAATAACTTAAGCAGCCATTATGACCTTTTTTCCTTCTTCTTCCTGTTAATCAACAACAACACCATTAAACAAATCACATCGAAATCCAACACCTACCAACCAACATCCGTTACACGCATCTGATCTGATGTCGGGGAAACGGAAAAGTAACAAATTCGAAAAGTCAAGAAGTGTTGTCGTCGTCGTCGGTCCGGTTAAACTTAACTTATTTGTCCAACCAAAACAAAACAAAAAGAAAGGGGGAGATAGAGTAAATATTTGTAAATATGCTGTCGCCTCGGCATAATGCGCTTTGTTCTTCATTTGGGTCCAATAAACGCGTCAAACGAGCCGTCACTTGTGACAATACAAAAATCAACAAACAAACAATCGAACAAAATGGACAAACAACAAAGAGGAGAAGTGTTTCCAACAAATGGAGCGTCAACATCTGTAAATACAAATATCCGTTTTGACCAAAATCGCTGGACCGATGGACCGACACATCAAAGGGTAATCGGCCAACAAGAAACGGCCAAGAGTCAATATTTTGCCGGTATTAAATTTCAAAGTAAATTTCTAGTAGTTACAAAAAATGTAGGGAAAATTATTATTTTCATACTTCCGCTTTGAGGGAGAAGCGGGAAATTTAAAAGACCGCCTTCAAAAAAAAAAAAAGGAGCATGGAGTTTTCTTAACATTTTTTCTTAACCAAACAAGCGCCGAGGATTTTTTAAATAATATTTTTTATTCAGGGACTATCAGAGGCGTTGATTTCTTAAAGAATATTGTTTTAAGGGCCCAAACAACTATATAGTTTAAAAAATATTTTTTAAGGGCCCAGAAAATCCACAATTGTGGATTTTGTAAAAAAAATTCTTAAGGACCACCTCAAGCCTGATTTTTAAAGAGTATTTCTTTAAGGACCAACACAAGCGTGGATTTTTTAAAGAATATTTTTCCAAGTGAGGATTCTCTCCATTACAATTTGTAAACACGACCACAGTTATGGACCAATCTTCACGAAATTTCGCATGTAGGATGGGTTCTACCCAATGCAGGACCACTATTGTATTTGGTAAAAATCGTTTTATATTTACGGGAATGAAATGGACCAATTACTTAATTTTTGTCAGTTTTACTTGTCCCTCCAGAGGCCACAATCGCCAAATTTTACATGGAGAAGGGGATCGGGCCAATGAATAAGCATGCCTGTTTTCATAAAGATCGGCCAATATTTAGTGGACCCTGACCTTTGTTTGGAAAATGACAAAATGTGTATTGTAATTTGTATTCCATATTTACTCCTGAAGGACATAGACCCGAGAAGTTGATAGTATATCCAAGAGGAGGAGTCGTATGTCCTCGGATGTGGGAGTATGTCCTCGGATGTGGGAGTTACACGTAAATATTTAAAGGTGAAATTATTTAGTAATCTATTACCACACTGGAGAGTGGAAATATAGCGCTGATCGCTTTGAAATGATCCAATAGATTCCAGTTATGGTCAAGGACCACGCCTATAATTTTCGGTGATGATAATATAATAATTTTGGGATGAAGTAGACCGAAAACTGATTTTTAGTGTGTGTGTGTTTTTTTTTCGAGTCGATCTATAGGCCACAATTATAAATCGAACATCACAACACAACCCACCGTGAAGGGAATATGGACAAATAATTAGAAGGACTGTACTGAATATTAGTAATATTCGGAAAATATGTCAGTGTAAGGAAGAGGTGCTGTTGACATGTAATCGGGCATGATGGTGAAACTATTACGAAATATGGCGCAGGCTCGGAATACAAATCCGAAGAAAGCTAGTATTCCGTGGTAGTTGTGTAGGGTATCGTATGGTCCGCCCCGTACGACTATACTGCTCCGCTCACTGGTTTTTAATATTTCTTCATGGGCCAACACGATTGTGGTTTTTTAAAAAATATGTCCTTCAAGGACCATCTGGGCCTCTTCTCTGATTTTTTAAAGATAATTTATTCGAGGACCACGAGATCATTGATTTTTAAATAATTTCTCCAAGGACTATCAAATCCTTAAGTGCGTTTTTTAGGCATTTGTTGCAAGGACTATCAGAGCCTTATATGTGAACTTTTTCAGATATTCTTTCAAGGACTATCAGATCCTTAATCGTAGTTGCTTAAGACATGTTTTTAAAAAATATGCGAACCTTAAGCAGGCATTTTTTTTAGATATGTTTTAAGGACTATCAGACAATATAGGTTTATTTTTTAAGATATTTTTTCTTAAGGACCATCGATCTTTAAGCATCAATTGTTTACAATATTCTTTTAAGGATAAGAGTGTCAAACTTTGATTTTTAAGATATTTTTACATAGCCTTAAGCATGGACAAAGTGCTTAAGGGGCTATCAGAGCTTCATCGTAATTTTTAATAAAATGTTAATTATTTTTTTTTACCTTGGCCATTTTTTGTCCATAGATGACGCATTTTATACATAGAATACACCTTTTCAATATACATTTTCAGAGCCTGTTAATTCTATTCATAACCGTAAAATACATCCATCGAAGACCTCTGCACACCATACAAGAGTTTTTCAATCCCCAAAAGACTTTTCATATCCATAGAAATTATATTTCACTTCTGAACTTGTCTTTCCATAAACACCTTCATCCTTTCCTTCATCCTTTTCCTATCCATAGAATACATCTTCTATCGATAAAAGTCTTTTCCTCTACAAGAAACATTTCTTGTGTTTCTAGAATACCTTTTCCATCCTTAGAAGACATCTTCAATCCGTAAAAGTATTTTTTCTTTTTTCTACCACAGAAGCTTGGTTTATACATAGAAGATATTTTTACGTTATGAAAAAACACATTTCGTTTATCTTCCAAAGACATATTCGATCCAACTTTTATCTATAGAACACCCCTTCATTCAGCACATTCCTTTTCTTATATCAATTACTTCCTTTTTTCTTTGGCCAATAGACAAATTTGCAATATATTTTAAATTGCTAAAAGATCCCTCCACCAAAACTGGCCAAATCGTGGCCAAGACGATAATATGTTGGCTGGACAAGGTCATACATCAAAATCCAAGGTAACGATAAAGACCCAAATTATAAACTTCACACAACTACCATCTCCATCTACTATTGTACATTCATCAACATTTCCATGCTATTTTATTCGAATATATCTCTCAATTATCCGTAAAGCTATGAATCCCACTGTTAATTTCCCTTTTACCCTATTGTAGATCACAGCGATTTCACTTTTCCTTTTTTGGCCAACAGCACACACAAAAATTTGCAATATATTTTTTGAATTGCAAAAATCTCCTCAATCCACCAAAACTGGCCAAATCTTGGCCAAGACGATAATACGTTTTCTGGCCAAGGTTGCACTCTGACCTTGGTCAGAAACGTATCATTAAAAACTGACAAACATTTTGGACATCAAATTCTCTTTTTGCCAATTCATGGTAATTGACCATGAAATGATGCGATGACAAATGCCCAGCACAGTTTGACATCTCTATCCTCTGAGGAAAAGTTCCTTTCATAAATATTCGTATAATTATATTTCGCATAAATATTTTGTTTAAATCAAATTCCCATAATTATGGGAAGCTATAGGAGGCCACGGATCAAGCGTATGTATCCTTGAGGAATGCGTGTTTTTAAAAAGTGTTTCATGATCTATTAAGGGTGCAGATTTTCAAAACTTTAAAAATACTAAAATCTGTGTGTTGGAACAAATCGTACACTATTTGCTTGATATTGGCTTTACAAAATTTTAACGTATAGCTGATGGGACCCTTCTTCGGACTTGATCTACATTTGTAAAAAATATAACGATGGATAAGAAGTAGAATATTTGGTTATACAATGATTGGTTTAAATCTGATTATTCATTCCTATGATATTTTTTTAAATTTCATTTCTATATATATCCGCTATTACGTTGGCGAATATGGGAAATATTTATACATGTCTAAATATATTATATTGTTTTCACAGAAAACTGCATAGTTAAAATTTTAAACCCTTTGCTCTCCTATATTACGTATTTCCAAATTTACGTTCATATGTCAACACTACACATTAATTCTGACCGCAACAGAAATCAGCTACTAAATTTGATACCTTTTATTACCTTTTGCAATTTTGATTCGAGCTCTACCGATTCACCGAAAATTCAAATTTGACCAAATTTAGTATCATTTAGTACACATAAGTACGTCTTTCCAAAACTACCCATTTCATACAACCAATTTCCCGATTTCAGGATTTCAGGCCTATGGTTCACCCTAAATTCGAATTGGACCACATTTAGTACCATTTAGTACATATTAATAACGATTTCCAAAACTTCATACATACCCCAATCCTACAACATAACAGTTTTCTTAATTCAATTTTTTTAGAATTCCTGCTCCAATCCTATACGCAACAGTAATATTATTTCCAAATTTCAGTCTTCCAGCTCGATCGGTTCGTACACAGAAGTAGAAAATTCCAAATCTACCTACATCGTAATCCCACACTCCGACGGTAATGTTCCTTTCAGCATTCCAGCTCCATTCGTACCTCCAATAAATTGTACCAAATTTAGTAATGTTTAGTACTTTTCGTATACATAAGTACACACTTCCATAACCACATCCTTATATCGACCCTACTTTTTGACCTTTATTCAGTGTTCCAGCTGTTTCGATTCACCCAAATCCAAATTGTACGAAATATAGTACCATTTAATACTTTTCGTACACATAAGGACAAATTTCCTAAACTACCTACAGATAGCAATCCTACACTCCGGCGGTAATGTTAGTTTAAAATTTCAGGATCCCAGCTCCATTCGTTCCTCTAAATTGAAATTGTACCAAATTTAGTACTTTTTAGTATTTTTCATATACAGGTTACACACTTCCATAATCATGTTATATCGACCCTAATTCACAATTCGCAAATCAAATTTCAAGGTTTTAGCTCTCTCCATTCACATGCTACGAAATTTTACCAAATTTGGTACATTTTATTAATTTTCGGTAACCCTTTCGTAAATCTATTCTTCACGCCATTAGTGACCCTCAATCCAAATTTAAGAGTTGGCCTAATACAAATGGTACCACATTTATTACTTTTCATGCCGTTTTAGTACGAACCCAGCCGTATGTGTCATCTTCGGACTACGTGTGACCCTCACCCCAAATTCAAGATTCTAGCTTCAGTCGTTTCGTCTGGGCATTGATGAATCTTTAAGTCAGTCAATCAGTTAGTCACCACTTTATTTGTAAGGAAATGTACCAGAAGGAAGGGACTGTACTCGTTTCTAGAGTTATAGGGCGCATCGACTCTAAATTGGCCAAAAGAAAATTTAGGTCTAAAATCGACATCCTCATCAGGGTATAAAAATAAAAAGTGATAGACTTTTCAGCATATACATGAATCACTACCTAAGTAGATTTATGCATCTCTGCCGTATCCGAATTAGGTGAAATTTGCCACAGATTATTTATTTGGCCCAGGGACAACCCCTATTGAATTCCAATCCAATTGACGCGAAATTTTGTACCGCATATCAAATCAAGGATGGAATGTCATGTATAATTTTTTTGGAGCAAATCAGATTTCATATCTGTTCACATTTCCATATAATTATGTCCGATTTCATAATACATACCCACGTCCCTAGATATTGCATCTCCTTGGTACGATTTTTAAACCTCCAAATTTAATTTCTATAAAAATAAAAATATTAGCGGAATTTAACAGGACTCAAATTTATCACTCAACTAAAATCGAAGGTTATATGGAAAATTCTTCGGTTTCTGAAAAATTGAAAATCTCAAGCTAGGCCCATAATAATTACAGAAATTATTGCTTTTCTTTCATTGTCACTGTGCCATGCCAATGGCATGTCATTTCCATTGCCAATCCCATGCAATGTCAAAGAGTGTATTATTGACAATTGATCTGAGAGAAGAGATCTGAGATCTGCCGCTGCGAACACATTTCGCTAACAATGATGCTGCAATTATTGAACCTTCTGTATTTTCAAATTTCCATCATTAATAACACAGGCGGAGGTAAACTCGGCGGAATAATTTCCAAAACTAAACATATTAAAAACGATTGAAGGTAAATGTCACGGGACAGACAGACGGACAAACATACCGACAGTCGGCCGGTCAGTATGTCCGCACTAACATATCCTGGTTAGTGGTGCTTATGATCAAGGTGACGGATTCCAAAACATATTGACACACAGTCGACAAGGCAAGCAAACAAAAAACGACAGTCACTGGTCCGAACGAACAACGGCAACAGCAGGAGCAATCGAACCACCAACAACAACAACACGCTGGAAAAGTGTCAGTGCTCGTTATTGCCGCTATTAGCGCATTTCAACGGAATACGCGTGAATTCGTTTGTCAAACAATGGCCGGCTTAATGGTCCGCGCGCTCTGAGTGATTTTCGAACAAAAATTTTCAGAATGCTCGGCAGGTATCCTTTGTGAGCGGCCTAGGTTGCATGGTCAATGCTTAGTGGAATGTGCGGGCATTAACGAGCCCAGTAGGATACAAGCAAACATAAAGATGCTTCATAATTATTCATCCTGGGTGGGAGAAGCGGCACGGCTAGGCTCTGTAATGGAAATTTTGTAAGAAGAGCGGAGAAGGAGAGAGAACAGAAGAGTGAGAGGGAGTCTTGCAGTGTTTGTGTGTATAGAAGAGAGAATTTGTTTGCAAAATATTTTTCATTTAGGCAGCTAGAAATAAATAGAGCTGATCTCTTGGCTAATATTTTTGTTGATCTTGCGAATGATGTTGTTATTGTCATTGTTGTTGTTGCTGTTATTATTGCTGTATTTATTGGCAAACATGCCAATAACCCAAAGTCAAGTAAATCGCATCGCCAACTAAGCCAATGCTGTTGAAGTGAACAACACCAACTCCCGCTGCGATTGTCAACGCAGATGCTAATCACGACATTAGTCTGGGCACGACGATGCATGCGGCGTTGCTTTGCCAACAAAAGTTGGGCATTAGCACTACATGCATTCCGTTCAATCTCCCTCAGAACACATTGATTATGATTGTGGATGAATGCAGGAAGAAAGGACATTGGTGGTGATGGTGCATCGTTGACAATGTGGCCTTAGAGCCGACCGGCCAACCAACTGAGTGACCGTTCTGGGCCAGGTTTGCCAAACTGGCCAACACAAGCTGGTTCGGTTGGCGGTCGTTGGCCGGCTAAATATGCGTAGCATACTTTTCCATCAACAACAAACCCTTGTCTAATCATGGCAATTTTTCGCGCACACAAATTTTGCAGGTCGCCAACTACACAACACAGCCCTCCCGCCGCTTTCGATAATTAGGGGAATTAGTTTGGACAAACTATTTAAACAATATTTATGCGAAACATAATTATACGCTTATTTGCGGAAAAGCAACAATCTGCTGGAAGAATGTTTTGGACTTTCGTCTTTCCTCTGAGTCTGAGAATGAAGATGTCAAACTATTGACATTTTTTCTGTTATCGCGCATCATTTCACGGTCAATTACCTTGAATTATTTGAAAATTAAATCTTGAAACTGGGGACTTTCATGGCCTTGTAAATTAGTTGATGTGTATATTTGTCCTGACCTTGTCCAGCAATCGTATTATCGTCTTGGCCAAGATTTGGCCAGTTTTGGCGGAGGGATCGTTTTGCCATTCGAAATAAATTGCAAATTTTGATTTTGGCCAAAAATTGAGTTTTCTTTAGGAATATATTTCAGGGTCGAAATTATCGGAGAAAAATGAAATCCTTGAAGAAAATTTGATGGTTAAAATGTGGGATATATTCATTTGACCTTGTTTAAGAACAATTATCATCTTGGCCAAGATTTGGCCAGCTTTGGCAAATGTCTTCTTTTGGCCAAAATTTGAGGTATATTGAAGAGAGCAATAGATTCCAGTTTCGAAATTATCGGAAAACTCTCTACAGTCTCAGTGAAATCCTTGAAGAAAATTTGATGTTTAAAATGCGGGATATAACCTTTTGACCTTGTTCAAGAATATTTTATCACCTTGGCCAAGATTTTGACGCTGAAATAATTTTGCCAAAAATTGGATTTTGTTGAAGAGATCCATATATGTCAGAGTCGAAATTGTAGGAGAACGCCTATAAATTGTATGTCGTCAGGAAATATATCTTTATACCCGTCACCACACTGTGATACAGGGTATTATGCCTGTGCATATGTTCGTAACAGACAAAGAGACAATGGTTCCTTTTGAGAATATGCATAGAATAACTTTCTGAATCGATGTATGCATCTCCACCCTTCCGTGAGTCCGTCTGTTAATGTTCAATTGTAAACAAAGTACAGTTTGTATTTGTAATCCGATTTGGATGAAATTTGATACAACCTATTTATTTGGCCCAAGGTCAAACCGTATTGAAATTGGAGAAAATTGGTTCAGATTTAGATATGGCTTCCATATATATATTTTCGTCCGATTTTTAGGTAAATGGTGAGCCAAAGACCCTATATTACTATCGATTTACACGAAATTTTACTTGGCGCACTGAATTGGGACTCTAATGATGTGTGCTCATTTTTATGCAAATCGTTTCAGATTTCGATATAGCTCGCATATATATTTTCGTCCGATTTCATGTAAATTGTACACTAAAGACCCAAACATTTTTTTTATATTTTTGTCCGATTTTAGTTAAATGGTGTACCAAACTTGTAGTTTTTGTCCGATTGATACGAAATTTTGCACAACGTATCAAATTGAGACTAGAATGACGTTATTGCGTTTGTTTGAGATTGGTGCAGATGTAGACATAGCTTCCATATATTAAATCCATGGTTGTGTAGGTCCTTGAAAAAAATGTTTCTAAAAAATCCTCGCATGTGGGGAATTGAAAAATGTTAGGTTGGGGAAAAAATCCAATATTTTTATATAAACTATTGGACTTTATTTGACAGGCTTCGGAATGTCCGATTTGGGCCAATTGTGCACCGTTTTGTTGTATGATTTGTTGCCATATTAAAGGTAAATTCACAATGCCTCTCTCATAGAAGCTCTCTCTACATTTGCAAAAAACTCTAGTAGCCGATTTTCACAATCCAATTTTTTATCATTCAAGCCCGGAATGTATAGAGAATGTATTAAAACATCCCAACCAAGCTCCCGAAGTTTCTGGCGAGTTTGGCCGTATGGAAGCAACTCATAACAAATAATCCCTTTCAAGTCCCGCCAAATACATAGCAGAATCTTCCTGATCCTTAGTCCTGGTTCACCGCTCTTCATCATTTTTGCACAGGGTTGTCGTATGTGATCCATTTCTCATCTCCAGTCACCATACGTTAAGCCAAGGCTTTGCAGTATTGTGTAAACGGTTTAAAACTGTTTTATGGTCCATTTATAGCTCCTGGGCGATGTTACGACTGCTAATATGCCGGTCAAATTCGATCATTTCTACGATTTTATCGACATTTTCTGAAAAAAAATGTTCCTCAACCTAATTTTTTGATTTCTTTTTCTTCAACCTAATGTATTCTTAAACCAATGAGCGGAGCAGTGTAGTCGGACGGCGCCGACACAACTACCACTGAAGTCAAACTTTGACAAAAGTCTTAGTTCATTTGACCCGATCATTATGAAAAATTGACGGATCATTATGAAAACTGTCACTCTCAATAGTAGACCAAATCCCCTTCTCCTCCTAAAATTTGTGATGTTCGGCTTATAATTATGGCCTCTAGACCGAATAGAAACCCTGGCAAAAATAAACTTGTCAGTCCATTTCATATATATCATCTGATCACTACCGAAAACCATAGGTGTACTCCTTGACTCCAAACGGAACTTCAAATAAAAATTCCGTAGCAATCAGAGCTATATTTCCGCCCTCAAACTGCCACATCCGAGTAGGTAGATACATCACTATAATTGGTATCACTATAAGTGGTATCACTATAAGTGGTATCAACTGCATCGGTCTATGTCCCTCAGGAGTAAATATGTACAATATGTTGTAATTTTTCACACAAAGTCTGAGTCCAATTGTTCCGCCAAATATTGACCGATTATCATGAAACTAGACATACTTATTTCGGCGATGGTTGTGGCATCTAGAAAAACTGACAAAAATAATGTTTTTGGTTCATTTAAAATATTAACCGATCATTACCAAAAAAGTAGGGGACTTCTTTGACCAGAAACGGTCCTATATGCACAATTTCGAAAAAGGGTGGTCCATAACTGTGGCCTGTATCGTGTTTAAAAAAATATAATCGAAAGGCGGAGGGACGGACACACATGTCTAGATCGACTACTGGGTCTAGGATCAATATTTCGCGGCGTTACGAACATATTTGTGCAGGATATAAAAAATTCACTCTTGTGAATCGGAACATTACTCAAAAAAATAAATTTTAAAAAATACGCTGATTTGGAATTTGGAATTTTCGGTTCTTAGTGGGTAAAAAATTTCTTAAAAACATAGGTGTCATATCAGAGTCCCGCTGTATTTAAGGTATTACCATGGTGCATGGCGTATTTTCCAATGGAAATGAATGCAATTTGTCATTGCAAGTTTTTAGTGGATAAAACCGATCTTGGCCGAAATTTGTCAAAATAGGTATATGTTTTGTCATAGCCCCCATATAAAAACGCTGTTAAATATTGTTTTCAGATTTCATACCATGTAATATGTTATATTGATGACCTTTTAAACAATTTCGTTTTTACAGCAATGTTCAACAGGTCTCCCCCCTAGACGGTCTCTTTTTTTTTAACAAACATCCATAAACCAAGACACAGTTGCCCTTCAAAAGAAAAAAAAATAAAGCGGAAAATCGAAAGCAAACATTTTATTTTTACAAATTAAAACGACAATTTATATATATTTTGGGTTTTATCAAATTTATCTGCTAAGCGCTCTCTATCAAAGCCAAAGAACATGAACGATTATCGTTTTACTACTTTTTATTCGCTCTACTAATAAAAATTTGATTTGCGTCATTGCAATGACGACCAAACGACCGACCGATGGATGGATTGATGAAAGCTTGTAAAAGCCGCAACGGCAGAAATAAAAAACAAATCAATTTTCTCAACAACTTGATGATTACTATGACGACGATGATGGTGGTGGTAGTGGTTGGGGGACTTGTTGGTGGTTCGATGGCTGCTATCATCCGTTAGGTGTGATATTAAAGACTAAATTGTCATTGAGATCGGCTGACATCAAACAAAAGCGTAAATCCTCAAATAACTGTTTTGCTCCGTGGTGTTGTGTGTGCGGCATAAAAATTCTTTTATGGCTGCCAACGGCAATAGAAAAAATAAACAGTTCTCCCCACATTTGCGCCATATTTTGTTATTCTTTTTTTTTCCTTCGACGATGACGGCGACATTATCACCACAAAACTCGTACATACATACATACTCGTACATCCATAGCTATATAGCTATCATAAAAGCAATAACAAATAATCGACGCTTTACAACAGTGGCTGGCTGCTAGGGTGGTTTGACAGGGACTTACTGACTGATACGGTGTTTTATATTATGTGTGACACTGACTATAAATCGTTAATAGAGAGAAAAAACAAAAAAGAAAATGAAAATAACGTCAATGGGTAAATATAGGCGGAGCTATTAAATGATAACAGTAAATATATGTCTACAACCACCCTCCACCCCCAACAAAAAGTGGGAGATGTGTTGCATGAAGCTATTGGTGGGTGTTTGTATTATGGTGAATGTACAACAAAAATCGTATCCTTTTTTTGGAAAAGGTTGTTGGGGAACAGTTTAATGGGTGATGCGCAAAATGTTATAACAAACAAAAAATCATACACACTTTATGAAAGAATATAGGGTAGAAAATATGATGAAAAAGTCATGAAAATAAATGAAAGACAAAGAATGATATTGATTTCACTTCGATGTCCTTTAAAGAAGAACTTCGCACATTTTTGAAAGTATAATAATCACCTGAATGCTCTCCGAAAATATTCTTAAATCTGTACTCTATTGGAGATGGAAATTCTTCAAAATTATTTTTAATAAGTCCATGCCAATGGAGTTGTTTAAAAAATAATATTAAGAAGTCCACATAGGCCTGGGTCTCCAGGGCATGTCTGTAAATATCTTTTAAACAAGTAAAGACGTCGTTAATTTTTTGCAGGGCCGAACATTTTATGCCCAACTCGTGAGTACATAGTAAATTGTCTACCAAAATTGTCCTCTTAAAAAAAGAAATACCACCGGCACGCCAGTTGGAAAATTCGGCGAAATGTGTACGCATGCCGTAATATGGGTCGGGACTTTTATATGAAAATATGTTCTTCATCTAGAGTTCGGAATGCCAAATTAAAACCACTTTGTGTGAAAAAGTCGTCAATGATTATTATAATGAGTAAAATGAGGGGAGACCTATGTATTAGGTTGGTGAAAAAAAATACGTAAGGCCGGTCGTCGAAAACGTCAATAAAATCGGAAAAATTATCGACGTTGACCGGCATGTTAGCAGTCGTAAAACTGCCCAGGAGCCAAAAATCGACCATAAAACTGTTTTAAACCATTTACACACAGCTGAATTCAAAAAGAAGCTCGATGTTTGGATGCCATACCAATTAGTAGAAAAATATAGGATGGATCGAATTTCCATCTGCGAAGCCTTGGCCAAACGGAATGATAACGGATGCTGACGGGAGATGAGAAATGGATCCCATACGATAACTCTGTGCAAAAACGATCGTGGTCAAAGAGAGCGGTGAAGCCCTTAAACAGTGGCCTAACCAGGACTAACGGCCAGGAAGATTCTACTATGCATTTGGTGGGACTGGAAGGGGATTATTAATTATTAGTTGCTTCCATATGGCCAACCCCAAAATTCTGATCTCTATTGTCAACAACTGGACCGTTTGAAGATAGCAATTATCCAGAAACGGCCAGAATTGGCCAACATGAGGGGTGTCGTGTTACACCAGGACAACGCTAGGCCACACACATCTACAGTGACTCGCCAGAAACTTCGAGAGCTTGGTTGGGGAGTTTTAATGCATTCGCCATACAGTCCGGACTTGGCACCAAGCGGTGATCATCTTTTTCTTGCATTGCAAAATGTGCATATTTGACCCAAATCGGACATTCCGAAGCATGTTAAAAAAAATAACATGCTTCGGAATTTAAAAATAATGAATTTCTTTTTCCCCAACATAATATGAAGGCTATAAGAAGTATGGACTTAAACGGACAATTTTCTATAAATATGTATTCTAATCATCAAAAAGCGATGATACCAAATTGAATCAGAATATCACTGAAAAATTATTTTTAAAAAAATCCACGCCTAGGGGTCTAAAAATCCCTGAAAAATCTACGTTTATCGGTCCAAATATTCCGTACAAAATATTTTTAAAAAATCCACGCTTAGGGGTCTAAAAATCCTTGAAAAATCCACGCTTATCGGTCCAAATATTCCGTTAAAAATATTTTTAAAAAATCCACGCCTAGGGGTCTAAAAATCCCTGAAATTCCACGCTTATCGGTCCAAATATTCCTTACAAAATATTTTTAAAAAATCCACGCCTAGGGGTCTAAAAATTCCTGAAAAATCCACGCTTATCGGTCCAAATATTCCGTACAAAATATTTTTAAAAAATCCACGCCTAGGGGTCTAAAAATCCCTGAAAAATCCACGCTTATCGGTCCAAATATTCCTTACAAAATATTTTTAATAAATCCACGCTTAGGGGTCAAAATACTCCTTAAAAAATATTTTTAAAAAATCCCCTCTTATGGGTCAATATTTCTTTGAAAATTTATATATAAAAAATCCACGCTTATGTGTCAATATATCCATGAAAAAAATCTATTTAAAAACCCACGTCTATGAGTCTGAAAGTTGTTGAAAAAATCTATTTAAAAAACACGCTTAGGGGTCAAGATATCCCTGAGAAAGTCTTTTTAAAAACCCACGCTTAGGGGTCAAGATATACCTGAAAAAGTCTATTTAAAAAACCCACGCTTAGGGGTCAAGATATCCCTGATATACCTGAAAAAATCTATTTAAAAAACCCACGCTTAGGGGTCAAGATATCCCTGAAAAAATCTATTTAAAAAACCCACGCTTAGGGGTCAAGATATCCCTGAAAAAATCTATTTAAAAAACCCACGCTTAGGTGTCAAGATATCCCTGAAAAAATCTATTTAAAAAACCCACGCTTAGGTGTCAAGATATCCCTGATATCCCTGAAAAAATCTTTTTAAAAAACCCACGCTTAGGGGTCAAGATATCCCTGATATCCCTGAAAAAATCTATTTAAAAAACCCACGCTAGGGGTCAAGATATCCCTGATATCCCTGAAAAAATCTATTTAAAAAACCCACGCTTAGGGGTCAAGATATCCCTGATATCCCTGAAAAAATCTATTTAAAAAACCCACGACTATGAGTCTGAAAGTTGTTGAAAAATTTTATTTAAAAAACTCAGTCTATGGGTCTGAAAGTAGTTGGGAAAATTTATTTAAAAAGTCCACGCCTATGGGTCTGAAAGTAGTTGAGAAAAATTATTTAAAAAATCCACGCCTATGGGTCTGAAAGTTGTTGACAAAAATTATTTAAAAAATCCATGCCTATTGGTGTGAATGTTGCTAAAAAAATTTGTTAAAAATCCACGCCTATGGTTCTGATAGCCCTTGACAAATAGATTTAAACGAATCATATTAGGCCCCCCATATAAGTACGAAAATTCTGCAAAAAAATATTCGTACTAAAACTCAATCTTTATGGAGCTCAAACCTCTTCGAAAAATTATGTCCTACATATTCCTGAAAATAATTTAAAAAACCCACCCATTAATGAAAGAAATATTTTGTACAAATTCACGCTCTATTTCTTCTACAGCATCCTGGCCAAATGCTCTCTTTCAATGTCCCTAATTCCACTTAACAATTATTTAGAATGAACTCTGTATGGCTAATCTCAATATCTCTCAATTTAGGATCAATGAAATGTATTTAGAAAAAAAAAATTCTTCAGAAGTGTTACAAACAAATTTGACATTCACAAGACATAATTCGTTCGGCTACCGCCCTTAAGCAACACAACAACATTCTTCGGAAAAAACAGCCTTATCTCATGTCAGATAATCGAAATTCCGATTGACAATTAAATTTTCATGATATAGAAGAAGAAAAAAGGTCAAAAGTCTTTAGCGGCAATCCCTTAGAAAAATCCGAAAAATCTGAAAACATCCTTACAAAACAAATGGTGGACGTACGTGTCGTTATGTCTACCGAATACAAGTTCCACTTGCTGTGACCCAAAAGGAAGATTTCTGATCATCAATAATTTTCATTTTTCATGGTAAAAAAAAATCAAATCAATTAATTGAGCTAACCGTTAGCGTTTAGTTTAGAGCACACCGCTAAAATTCCATAGAAAGACACTGGTGGATCTTACGATGGATGGTTGCCCTGGTATGCTATGGTGTGATGTGTGTGTGTGTGGTTGCACTTGTATACACCCCTCTTTACTTAGAGATGGTTATCTTCAAATACCAAACAAAAAATATAAATTAAATAGATTTTGTTGTGGTGTCCCTGTGTGAATTTTACTCCACACTCTGGATCACGTACTCGCGGTGTGCCATTGTTTTAATTGAAAACAATAAGACACCACCAAGCAACAACAACAAGAACAAGAAAAACAATAACAGAAGATAAACATAAATTTGTTGTTGAACAAATTGAAGAGCCCACACAAAGACAACATCACCACCAGCATCATCATTACAATCACCATCATGGACCAATCAACCCCACATATATGCCGAGTGAAGGGGGAAAACCTATCATGCCATCCATGGCTTACCATTGTCATCACACTGACACTGACTGCCTTAGTTGACTGACACCTTACCCACCAAACACTTTGGTGATAAAGATTTCTTGTGGGTGATAAATGAAGTTTGGCGTTTATTAGTAACACCATTGTTATTCTTTCCATTGTCTTTATTTTTGAGCTGAAAATGTTGGCAATGTTTGATGGATTTTTTTCACGTTGCGTTCGAAATACTGTTAAAAACTATTTTTTTAAGAAAGTGCCGCAACCATATAAACAAGCCACACACATTCTCTGCCGGTCAATTCATTAGTTCCAAATTGAAAAACAACTCAAAATCAGTGCCATTTTTACATTCACCGAGATTTTCCCCATTCATCGCGAGAAGTAATGCTGCGAGATATCATTAACTCAAAGTCATAATAAAAAGTAATCGCAGCATAATCGAAGTCATTTCATTACTAATTGAATTTAGTGTTTTTAATGTGAATGTAGTGTTTTTTTCGGACTGCCAATGGGGTTATCAATTAACATGATAGGAGTCATGGCATGTTATGGCAGAGTCATGGCAAAGGCATGGCATTTACACCCCATACTTCCCATGCGGAAAAACAAATCAAAGCATTCATTAAAATTATACAGTGAGAGAAAAAAGGACAAATAATTTTATCATACGACAGTAGGTATATTAAATTTATTAAACCTTTTTTAATACACACAAATTCTTCGTCAGTGTAAATTTCATGTCGATGTATCCATATCCGTCTGACTGATTTGTCGATGGAGTTCGCAACATTTAATATAGAGAACTTAGATTTTTTCCACATATGTACTCGAACATACATATGTGGAAAAACCCGCAAAGTTTTGGAATAGACCTGCATGGAGTATTTTAGATATTTTAACTGATTTTCTGTGACAATTGTAAATATCGACCCATAGTCATAGTGTTCAGGAAAGTTATTATAAAGTTATAATAAACAAGTGAGCGGAGCAGTATAGTCGGACGGGGCCGACCATACGATACCCCACACAACTACCACGGAATTCTAACTTTCTGCGGAAGTTTACTCCGATGTTTACTCGTGATATTGCATCCTCTTGCCCGATTAGAGGTCAACAGAAACTTTTCCTTGCATTTTCGAATATTCAGTAAAGCCCTTCTAATTACTTGTCCAGATTCCCTTCACGGTGGGTTGTGTTGTGATGTTCGGATTATATTCGACTCGAAAACACACAAAAAAATTAAGTTTTCGGTCCATTTCATCTCAAAATTTTAATCTGATCATCACCGAAAATTATAAGCGTTGTCCTTGACCACAACTGGAACTTCATGAAAAATTTCAAAGCGAACAGCGCTATATTTCCGTTCTCTAATTTCGTAATATTTGGATGTAACTCCCACATCCGAGTACATACGACAATATAATTGGTATCAATTTAAAGGTCAACCACTCCTCTAGGATATACTATCAACTACTCAGCTCTATGTCCTTCAGGGGCAAATATATACGCTATAGAATACAAATTTTGTCATTTTTCACACAAAAGTCAGGGTCCATTTGACCCGCTAAATATTGAACGATCTTTATCAAAACTGGCATGATTATTCTTTGGCCCAATCCCCTTCTCCATGTAAAAATTCGCGATGTTTGGACCATAATTGCGGCCTCTGGGGCGACCAGAAAAACCGACAAAAAATTAAGTATTTGGTCGATTTCATCCCCTAAATATTAACCGATCTTTACCAAAAACAATAGGGGTCTTCATTGGCCAGAACCCATCCTACATGCAAAATTTCGTGAAGATTGGTTCATAACTGTGGCCTGTATCGTGTTTACAAATTATAATGGACAGACGGACACACATGTCTAGATCGACTCAGCTAGTCGATGTATGTAGGTATATATCTGACATAGATTCCATATAAGTGTGTTATAAGGACCCATACCTCAACTTCCAAGACCCTAACCTGTACCCATTGGCTTTGAGTAGTTTGAAGGACCTTTGAACATTTTCAATGTTGTTTGAATGTTCCGTCCATTTTCGCATCATATTTCTTTGGACCAAATGCGTTTCAAAAAAATTTAAGTCGATTTACAAATGTCCATCTGTCTGGCCGTCTGGCGATAACTCTCAATTTTATCCAAACTTTGTACATCGTAATATTTCTACCAAATTTAGTTAAAGTTCGAAGATGGGGAATATCGATCCACTCTTTCACACAAAATGGTTCAAACATAAATTTGATAAAAAACATACCTTATATAAAATGAATAATAAGACCTGTGTGTAACTCCCAAGAACTCCGCAAACCATAGGTTGAGGGTATATATATATATATGTCAGCAACAGGGACTGACACTGTTATTTGGAACTTTCTCAAAAGATAAAAACATCCTATCACAAAATGTTCAATGTGGGTATATTTTTTTGCAAGTGGTGTCGATTGGTTTTCGGTATTTTGAAGGTCCCAGCCTCAATTTCCAATACCCATTTTCTAACCAAGTGGTTGTAATTTGTAATTACTGGGTCTAAGCGAGTTGTTGCATACTTGGGCCCTTACTAGGTTTTGATAAAAAAAATAGAGCCTTTAAAATGGCTCTATTTTTATCGAAGAGTTGACAGTTGACATAGTACTAACAATTTATCATACGAAATTTATCAATTTTCGAAATGCTGGCTCTTTGTGGGGAAGGTACCAGAAGTGTATTATAGCTTTGTGTGGCACCAAGAGTTTGTAACGATCGTCATATTTCCATTAGCGATTTGAAGTGTGCCCGTCCATCAGTCTATTATAATTCGTAATAAAGGTTGTGGACCAATCGTCGCGGTTCTGACCTAAGAAGACTCCTATTGTTTATGGTGAGGGTCCTTTAATATTTAGGGAATTAAATGGATCAAAAACTTCAGTTTTTTGGTCGCTCACGAAAATTTATACGAGAAAGGGAATCTGACCGAAGAATAAGCACGAATATTTTGATGAAGATCGGCTAATCGGCCCCAGATTTTTGTGCAAAAAATGGCAACATTTACATTCTATGGTGTATATTTTTACTCCTCAAGGTTCTGGACAGGAGAAGATGGCAATATATCCAAAAAGAAATGGTTGACCTTTATATTTATACAAACTATATTTTTGTATGACTTGGATGTAGGAGTTATAGGTAAATATTAAATGTTTAATTTTTCACGATGTTCTCGTCATCGTCAAAGACGACGTCTATAGTTTTCGGTGCTGATCATATTCTATTTAGGGGATGAAATGTATTGAATACTTTTTTGTCTGGTGTTCTGTCTATTATATGCCGACCATAACAAATTTTAGTCGGGGAAGGCGATCTGGCCAACTAAGTGGAATGGTCGTTTGGTACTGATCGGTCAATATTTAGCGGGCCAAATGAGTCAAAATGTTTTTGCGTGTAAAATAACAAAATTCTAATCACATGTCGTAAATAGCGACAGATGGTAAGGGGCCGCTGTCTTCTGCGAACGTTGCCAGGAAGCGCTAACGGGACGATATGGTGCATCCGGTAAGTTGAAAAAAGGAGATCCATAAGGAGGTGATGAATGTAGTCAATAACAGGATCGTTGAGGAACTACTTCAATGGAGTCCATTGATCTAGACAGTTGCGTTTTCAAAGGGGAATTTAAATCACCAAGAGCACATGAGCCCTAAATTAAACTCAAGCTGCTAAGAGACATTCCTCAATTACAAAAGGCTACAGTCTTCGTTAAAGGTTGGGGCAGCGATTCCATCGCAGAATGCATGTTCGAGGTCTTCGGTCTGTAGAACATGGCACTGCTGGTGACGAAGTGGGAATTCCTCCACAGGGAGAACGAGGAAGGGACTGTCCTTGTGTTAGGCTTGGACAGGTCTTCAATGACAAGCTGGCTAAGATCAAGGGCAAGCGGCATTACGTGTCCAACGCTGTATACTACAAGATCGAAAAATCAAGGATTGGAGAGGGTGAAGCCACCGGAAACAGCGAGGGGAAAACACTCAGCAACAAAGATGCGGGAGCCGAGCGAAGATCACTAACTCCCAAGAAGACCGGTTACTGGAGGGCAACTGATAAAGGGTCATCCAGATTAACCTCCATCTCCTCCAGTCTGCCTGTCCGCAATACTCAAGTTCGAGCTTTGAAATTTGACATATACAAAGCTACTATTATTAGGATGTTTAGTATTGAAAATGGGATATATCGACAATTATGAGCCAATTTAAAAATTTTATAAAGAAACTACACGTATGGTTCTGGTAGCAGAGTCCTTGGAAAAATATTTATACCCTACACAACTATGTTGTCAGGGTATTATAGCTTTGTGCAGCCCCAAGAGTTTGTAACGCCTAGACCCACCTTTAAGTTACCGATCGTCATATCTCGAGTAGCTGAGTCGATCTAGACACGTGTGTCCGTCCGTTCGTACGTCTGTCCATTATAATTTGTAAACACGATACAGGTCACAGTTATGGACCAATCTTCACGAAATTTTGCATGCTGGATGGGTTCTGCCCAACGAAGACCCCTATTGTTTTTGGTAAAGATCGGTTAATATTTAGGGGTTGAAATGGACCAAAAACTTTATTTTTGTCTGATTTTCTGGTCTCTCCAGAGGCCTCAATTATGGCCCAAACATCGCGAATTTTTACATGGAGAAGGGGATCAGGTCACAGAATAAGCATGCCTGTTTTGATAATGATAGGTCAATATTAAGCGGGTCAAATGGACCCCGACTTATGTGTGAAAAATCACAAAATTTGTATTCTATAGCGCATATATTTACCCCTGAAGGACATAGACCCGAGAAGTTGTTACATCCAAGAAGAATGGTTGACCTTTAAATTGATACAAATTATATTGTCGAATGTACTCGGATGTGGGATATACACTAAAATATTTACCGATGCTTACGTATTCATATATTATTTAGTAACCCATTACCACACTAGAGGGCGGAAATATTGCGCTGATCGCTTTGAAATATTCCACGAGGTTCCAGGTATATACTTTTCGGTGATGATCAGATAACAATATTCGGATGAAGTGGACCGAAAACATAATTTTCTGTGTTTTTTTTTCTAGTCGATCTATAGGCTACAAGCCGAACAACGCAAACCACGGTGAATATTTTCCAAGCTCAAAATATACAGAAAGTTGGATTTTCGTGGAAGTTGTGTAGGGTATCATATGGTCGGCCCCGACCGACTATACTGCTCCGCTCACTGTTTTTTTTTAAATTTACGCATATGAGCCAACAATTTTTTTCATCTATATAAGAAAAATGTTTAAAAAATTTCGAGGATGGATCAAACAATTTATGTTCGTAACTTGATCGAATCTTTTTTAATCAAAAGAAGTAATAATTTTTTTTTCCAAGTGTATCTCCGTCACAAAGCCCTACTCAACAGGTGACGAATGGTCTGGCTGGCCTATTCAACGGTTATTGTTGGCTGGTGGCACATTAAGGCGTATGTGTGTCTGGCTGTAACGGCCATGGAAGAGCAAAGTTTGGGATGACTTAAATGGGCATATAAGTGTTAATCCCCACCCGTGGCGTTTATATTGGCAGTTTTTCAATTTCATTTCATTTTTTTGTTGGTAAAACTATTAATTCCAGTTTCTAATTGAATTTCTATTAATTATAACATTTAACAAGATGCGGTGATTTCTAATCGCCACACAACTCATGGGTGTTGTATTGTCATATCATCAATGGTTATGCGTAGTCTAAGCCTAATGACTCTTAACAACGCCTGTGATTAATTACCCCAAATATTTGTGGAATTGTTATTTTCGGTTCAATTGAAAAATGAATGAAGTGTGAGCAGCGAGTGTGATTCGTAGAATCACACCGAAATTGAAACCTAGGGAGGTGGTATTCAAATTTCATCGTTTTTTTTTTTTTTTTTTTTGGGAGAACATTTAATAATAAAACATAAAAAACGATGAAGAGGAGAAGTGTGAAAATATGCCATAGAAGACATGACGTCTCATGACCATTACCAACGCCCCTGTCCTCTAGATAGGGAGGGAGAGAGAGGTAGACAATATGGAATAGATACGGGTGTGCCTAAATGACTGCCATGGTTAATTTATCACGGCAAACATGTGCTGCCCACAAAAAATATAGGCATTCAGTCTAGGAAATTCACTGCCTGCCAGGATTTTTTTAACTGGGGGCGATGGTGATAAGAAAACACCCAAACTGGCACTTGAATTCCTGTTTTCTTTTTTTTGTATCCTTGAAAGAAAGCAAAAGGCACTTGAGCCCAATTGTGGGCTATTGTCCTTGTGTAACAAAAGTGGATTTGTATGACAACAATGTACAACAACATTATGCCACATTTATGTGTTGCATATTACAGGCCACATTACACACTCTCTCTCTCTCCCTGCCTCTCAAGTACCCAGGTCTACATGTGTGTGTGGGTGTTTTTATGCGTGAAAGTATCAAGGTATCCAATTACTAGAAGCATCACCACAATTGGTTAAAGTGTTGGCATTCCATACCTAGTTTTCCTTTTTTCATCGGGACACATTGTTTACAGTACTTAAGGGCAATAAATTACGTAATAGTGACCAACATTACCCACCCCCCTGCGCAACAAGCCCGAGAATTGTTGTAAGTTGATGCCATTTGTGATTTTAGTTGGAAATGTAAAAAATGTTTCAGTTTTTGTATTTTTTATTATTTTTTGTTTACATTGGACCAAATTTGTGTGTTTTGGGTCCCACTTCAATTAACCCAAGAAGGATCATCGAATCATTGAAGATGCACTTGTTTCGGTTTAGAATTCCACAGAAAAAACGAACATGTCCTAGATGTTATGGTACACGAGACATCTAGGCGCAGGCGCATAACCAACAACAACACCACCATCACACCCCATTCAAAACGAGCCACATGGTCTCGAGTTCCAGATTGACCATTTCTCTCTCCGTGCCAGTCTTCTGGGCAACAGCAGAAGCAGTTGACAGACAAATAGGCATTTTATTTCTGATTCATATTTCGTTGCTTTCTCGAAACACTTCTTGTTGGCTGTTGTTGTTGTTGCTATTCGAATTTCCACAAAATATATTTTCTTCCCCGTTCAACTTCTTGTTAATTGGTAATAAATAAATTTTAATATTCCACAGAATGTTGGGCAATTCAATACCACTTTCTCAATTTCTTTCACTCTCTCTATTTTTTATGATTTTCTTGTTAAACAAAAAAATATCGAAGTGTAAAATTGTTACTCTTCTTTCAAGATGGGGATCCTTACTGCAATTCAATAAACAAAAAATTAAATATAAACATCGTTTTGGGTTTAATTTGTTAGTTCTTTTTTCCTGATAACTTCTAAATGTTTGGAGATAAGATTTTTAAGATCGTATTACGTTTTACGTATCGTAAAGTAACACTTATTTTTGTTTCTTTTTTTGTGTTAAAATTGTATATATATTTGTTTATGTAACAAATCATAATGTAAATTATATACATACTTTAGAGGATAAACATCGAGAGAAGAGTTAGTCCTTACAGGTACTTTGAGGCAAAATTATTGTAAATAAACAATTGTTTTAAAGAGAAAACACATTTTTGGTATATTATATATATTTGTTTAGGGACTCTTAAAAATGTACGTTTTGAGTCCCTGTGCTATAAAAATCTTGGAAAGAATGTGTAAAAAATTACATTTCTTTGGAAAGATTCCAAACTTTTTGAATGTTTTTTTTTTAATTCCAAAACTCGTAAAAAAATCACTATACACATTCTTGATTTTTTAATAATATCCTTGAAAAATTCCAAATATCTTAAAAACATTTTTAGTCCACTTCGTCGACAAATTCCAAAAATCTTAAAAATATATATTTTCTCCTCTTTTCGGTGTTCTAAATGTTTGTTATTTTAAGGACACCGAAAAGGGTAGTTAAAAAACTTTAATTTTTGGATTTTTTCAAAGGGCAAAGATTAGAATTTTCTTTATTTTCTTTAAATAGTTTTCCAAGATTTTTGGATTTTTTTAATTAAGTGGATTGATAGAAATGCTAATTTTTTTAATTCCAACCTGTTTTATCTTGGAAAAAATATAATTTTTTTAAATAACCATTGTCATGCTTCTTTTTTAAGTTTTCGCCTAACAAATATTTTGTATAAATCCATTCTCGCTTATAGAAATATTTTTAAAAATCCAAGCTAGTCCTTGAAAAAATATTTTTTAGTTTTCACTTAACAAATCCTTTTTTTTTAAATCCAATCCTAATCTTTGAAAAAAAAATATTTTTTATAGAACCACTCTTTATTTTCCCCTAATTTTTTGTTATATCCACTCTTGTTCTGGTGATCTTCTAATCCACTTCCTTCAAAATATTTTTTAACCCATATCCTTGACAATTTTTTTTTTGTAAAATTCACGCTTCACATTGACATTTTTTGTTTATAGATCCAAGCTTATACCGGATTTTAATAATTCACGCTTGCCTTGGTCCCTTTTTTATAAATGACATGGTCCTTCAAAGTATATTTTTTTACAAATCCACGTATGTCCTGATGCTTGAAAAACGCTTGCCTTCGTTTTTGAAAAAATATTTTTTATAAATTTACGCTTGCCTTCGTTTTTGAAAAAAAAAAATATTTTTTAAAACTCCACGTTTGTCTTCCTTCTGGTCCTTGAAGAAATATTCTTTAAAAATCCACGCTTGTCTTGGTCCTTGGTAAAATATTTTTTTCATAAATCCACGCTTGCCCTGGTCCTTTTTTATAAATGCCTTGGACCTCAAAAATATTTTTTTCATAAATCCACGCTTGCCCTGGTCCTTTTTTATAAATGCCTTGGACCTCAAAAATATTTTTTCATAAATCCACGCTTGCCCTGGTCCTTTTTTATAAATGCCTTGGACCTCAAAAATATTTTTTTTTATAAATCCACGCTTGCCCAGGTCCTTTTTTATAAATGCCTTGGTCTTTAAAAATATATTTTTATAAATCCACGCTTGCCCAGGTCCTTTTTTATAAATGCCTTGGTCTTTAAAAATATATTTTTATAAATCCACGCTTGCCCAGGTCCTTTTTTATAAATGCCTTGGTCTTTAAAAATATATTTTTATAAATCCACGCTTGCCCTGGTCCCTTTTTATAAATGCCTTGGACCTTAAAAATATTTTTTTTATAAATCCACGCTTGCCCTGGTCCTTTTTTATAAATGCCTTGGACATTAAAAATATTTTTTTTATAAATCCACGCTTGCCTTGATCCTTCAAAAAAATATTTTTAAAAAATCCACGTTGCCTCAGCCTTATGGCTAATGATGATACGACACAAATGTTTCTCATAGAAATATTGGTTTTAGACCCCATGTTTCTTTGAACAAAATCCGTTTCAGACAGTTAGGAGTCGATTTACAAATATCCAGCTTATCATTCGTCCATCTGTCTGTATGGATGGTAGGTGCGCATGATAACTCTCGAAGGGAAAGTGATTTTATAATATTGTCCGATTTGTATCAAACTTTACATAACCTATCATCTTCATCAAGCCTAGATCAAGTCCGAAGATGGGACCCTTAAGGTACCCTCTCACAAAGATTCAATATTTTATAAACTTGTTAATTTAATACGAAGCGAATATACGAATTAAATACGAAACTTCTTTGAAAAAAATACCTTATATAAAGCGAATAGTAAAATTTGTGTGTAATTCCGAAGATCTCCGCAAACGATAGGCTGAGGGCATATATCTGTTGGCAACACCGACCCACACTTTTTAATTATATTTTTTTATTCACTTACAATTTTTTTTTAAAAACATCAAGGCCTTCTTCTAAATTCCACACCTAATTATTTATATCAATTTTAATCCAGGCATAATTTTCTTTTATACCCCGCTTTTTCTTTTATACACAGGCATATTTTTTTGAAACTACGCATATTTTTTGATCCGCGCCTATTTTTTTTATTTCCTCTCCTTAATTTTCAAATCCACGCCCATGAAAAATGTCTTATAAAAAACAAGGCGACTTTGAAACAAACATGGAGTGAGCAGTATAGTCGAAAGGGGCCGACCATACGATACCGCACCACGGAACTCTGCGAGCCTAAAAAATATTTCGTGATATTTGCACCCCCTTGCCTGATTAGAGGTCAACAGCACACCTTCCTTACACTGAATCTTACTAATCCGAATCTTACTAATATTCAGTACATCTCTTCTAATTTCGGCTTGTGGCTTATATATCGACTTGAAAAACACACAAAAAAAATAAGTTTTCGGTCCACTTAATCCAAAAATTATTATCAGACCATCAACAAAAATTATAGGCATTGTCCTTGACCATACCTGGAGCCTCATGGAAAATTTAAAAGCGATCAGCGCTATATATCCATCCTCCTATGGGTAATGCGTTACTACTTAGTATCTGAATATATAAATATTTAAGTGTAACTTCCAAATCCGAGAACATACGACAATATAATTAGTGTCTAAGTCCTTCTGGGGTAAACATATACGCCATAGATGGTTTTTGACAGGCATGATTATTCTTTGGTCCGATCCCCTTCTCCATCCTACATGCAAAATTTTGTGAAGATTGGTCCATAACTGTGGCCTGTATCGTGTTTAGAAATTATAATGGACAAACGGACGGATGGACACACATGTCTAGATCGACTTAGCTGGTCGAGATATGACGATCGGTATACATAAAGTTGGGTATAGGACCAATATTTCGCGGTGTTACAAACTCTTGGGGCTGTACAACATAGTTGTCTAGGGTATAATCAAAACATATATTTCGGGGGAAATTTACGAAAAATGTTTAAATTCCTACAAAAATAACGACAAACCAAGGCTATGAAAACAAAAAAAGTCAAGGTCGTTCCTACAGTCAGCCATCCAGCTAACGTTATAGAGAAAAAGTGTGCAAAAATGCATTTAATCACTTTCACAAAAATGACAATGATGACCTCTCCAGTAACTACTTAAAAATCCAATTCAATCGTCCTTGCAAGTGTGAGCGAGAGCACTGCAAATAAATGTAAATGTATACAAACAATATAAGGATAGACGCACCCACCAAAACAACAAACAACGCAATTTTCAATTGCAAAAATACACAATAAAAATAAAAATTCGGTAAGCCGAACGATGACAATGCCATGTCATTGCCACCAAACTCCGACAGTCATCTAATCCGCGTCTAGTTAATCCGCGACTTTAAGTTTTATGATGGCCTGTAGTCCGAACGGCATGGCAAACGGTTTTTTGCATTTTCCAAAATTTACACGACATATGGACGAGACGACGACCGACAAGCCGCATTTCACTTTTCGGTCACTCAGACGGCCAAACGAAAGGAGTGACTAGGCCGAACGACTGAACGAGTAGTTACAGATCAGTGTTCAGAGTTCAGCTCAGTTCTCGGCCAAAAGAAAAGAGGTGTACCCTTTACCTTAAACATTAAAGGATTGTGCACGGGTTGTAAAAGTGTTAAAAGCGGATTTGCACACAGATTTTAGCGATTAAGGCTGTGTCTCTTGTGTGTCCGTCCGTCCGTCTGATCCGTTCACCCACATTTATCCCTTTTTCCTCTGTGCACATTGGTGGTGGTAGTGTTGTTGTTGTCAACCGGTTAAGTTAGCCGACTTTGGCCTACCTGTTCTGTTTTAACTGCTACTAACCAGGAACAAAGGAATCTAGAAGTCATGCCGGAAAATGACTTATCCAAATTGCAGACAATAAAACTCTTTTGGCTCTACCCGTTTTTATTGCCAAAAATATTTTGCAAACACGATGACGACGAGCACGATGACTATGACGACGATGAAAAAAGGGGTGGCGGCTAGTCACCTAGTTAAGCCTTTTCCAGGTAATCTTCTACTAAGTCAAAGGATTAGCCAAGCAGCGAAGTAAAGGCACAACAATCTCTGTTTTGAGAGTGGGCGTTGCATTTGTAGATTTTGCACATTTTCGGGTATTCCAAATCCCTGGCCTAATTTGGCAGCCAAAACGAATTGCGCGAATCTCTCTGAGCGCGGAGATGGAGTTCTCCGTTCTCTTCGGTTTTGTCTGTGTTTTGAAAAAGGGTTTCAACATTTTCGAAAATCATTAATTTAATCCTTTACTTTGTCACTTGATCGATATTTAAGCCTTTATTGAGGATTTCTGGTCGAGTTATTGGCGATCTGTGAACTGATTTTCATTTCCTCTGGTCTCATTTAAAAGCCATTAAAATAACACCTACTTTAATGCGGATCTTCTGCTAATGATAATGACAAACATTGAACGATTAAGTTGGAAGAGACAACTAGATAGCTTATGGAGGGGAAATGATTATGGTTCCGTAGGACGGAGGAGGGGAGGGAATTGTGGAAATTGAAGAGATCGACGTTAGTTAATTTTAAGATGGTGCTCCATTATCGATTTCAAATGCCGACGGCACATAAGTGTAGATTTTCAATAGAATATTAGAATGTTCTAGATTATTTTTGATAAAAAAAATTCGAGGAAAAGCGAACCAGTTTTCAAAATTTTTGAACCGGATATTCAGATAATAATACTGGTTTCTATACCTAATATACATAATATTAAGAACTTTGTAAACAAACTTGCGAATAAATAAATTTCGAGGGAAAACCGGGTTTCAAAATGTTTGAACCAGATGTTCAGGTAATAAAACCGGTTTCTATACCTAATATGCATAATATTAAGAACCTAGTAAATAAACGTGCTAAATTTATTGAAATGGACTCGGTTTTATTATCTAAATATCCGGTTTAAAATTTTTGAAACCCGTTTTTTTCCTCGTAATTTATTTATTGGGCTTATTTAGCATAACTTTATATGATTTTTGGAAATAATTCAGACGAATCCGAACGATCTACATAATAAGGAATGCATACTGAAATTATTAAAACACATACATATGTACATATAGGATTTTAGTGGCAAGAAACGGGTGAAATTGGGAATAGACCAATAAAACGTTATAACATCGATTTCTCGTCATCTTTTTAGCTCCTCCTAAAAAATCATACCAGCAACATTTTTGTAGGAGATTGCAAGGATGAAAAATTTCACCTTGTGATAATTCTAGTCCGGTTTAATAAATTAAGGGCGAAAAGCACACATAAGGAATCTAGTGACAAGGATGAAATGTTCTACAAAAATGTAAGAAATGTAATATCAAAAAAAAAAAAAAAATGCAATAGCTACAGATGAAGACATGATACTACCTCTTCCAGTATAATATGGTCGCCAGCAAAAAAAAGGTCTTTCATCCTCAATAGAATTTTACACCCCCAAAATGTTGTGGCACAGAGACTCGCGTAGCATTAAGAGAGGATTTCTAAAAATATATTTGAATGATTGATCTGCTCATTTTGTCTAGAACTATCTGTCCTCTTAGTTTTTGAAACGGGTTTTAAATAAATGTAAGCTATTAAACCTATATTTTTAACAATATTTTACAAGCAGTGCGGATTTTTTAAAAATAAGTTTCATAGGACTATGGGAGAAGATAGAGAACTAGCCGAGCCATGGAGCCATTGAAAACTATGAGACCCCATATGCCCTTCACCACTAGGCCGAGTGTATATTAAATTTGTCGTTCCGTTTTCAACACCCTATATATATATTCTTAATCAGAATAAAATTCTATGTTGATTTATACATGTCCGTCTGTCTTTGAAGTTTTCACATATCGCCTTACCATGTTTGTTTTAAATATTGATCCATGCAACAGGGTAGCTCTCATAGAACGTCGGGCTGTATTTTGGTGACTCTAGACAAGTTTTTATCGAATTGGCTCAAATTTTATATTTGGGTAAAAAAATCTCCCTACCAAAAAATAATTCAATATTGAACGATGTGTCGTGGTAGCCCAATTAAAGCATTAGCCCCATTATTCGGGTTTTTGAGAAATTTGGAAACGATTTTCAACCGAATTGATAATATGTTGATATTTTGGGTTCTCGTGGGGTGTCAAGTCATCAAATCTTTTAATTCCGGATCACGTTATGGCGCCTATATATCGGTGGCACCCAGTTTTCGATATTTTGCAGGCTTTAGCCACATTTTTCGTTCAAAGTAACTTTAATTTCCATTTTAAAGTTTTAAGGCTATATAAGGAACATACATTTTCAAATTAATTCAAGGTTTTGACATAGCTATCCGTATAAAATTTCAGTAGTGTTGGCGGGTTATTTGGGATACCATTTTTATTTTGTTTTTGCAAAATAGTCAGGCTGAATCCCAGTTTGTTATTTTTATAAAAAAACAACTATTTGCTAGTGGGGAATGTATGGCATAGTCCGCCGAGGGGTAATGCAGGGAATCTCGGATCTCGCCACTGATCATCATCAGTTCCCTTTGTTGTTTGTAGGGATATTCTAAGTTACGCCCTATTTTTGTATTTTGAAGGTTTAGTGCAATTCTCCCTATTAAAAATATGCAGACAGCCGCAGCTCGTCTGTATAAAAATTAATATTTTTTGGTCCTTCGAGCCGGATTTGAACCATCGACCTATGGATTCACAGTCCACTGCTCTACCAACTGAGTTGAAGTGGCTGTAATATTGAATTTCAAGTTCTTGTAGGGTAAAACACATTTATGCAGAACACTTTCTGTGTGTCCGATTTATGGACTTTTATGGTTTTAGACGCATTTTCACATCGAAGTGACTGTAATTTAAAACATATGTTTGCCGAAAATTTTGGATGTAGTTCCATAATTTGACATAGTCCCCATATAAAGAAGTATTCACCCGATTTTCGGTACACACAGAAGTAGTAGTAGTTTGGTATTCCGGATTCGTGGTGAATAAAAAAAAAACTTCTTACCACAAAGTTGTCAATATTTTTTTTTTCATCGCTCTCATACTAAGGGCCCAAAGGTCGACAAGGATAGACAGCATTGATGTTTCCCAATAAAATGGAAAATGTGACTAAAAACTTAAAAATGACGAACATAGGTCCGGAATTCTACATATGCGAATACATATATTAATATGAACCTAAGAGTCTATAATTTTATCAAGGCATACAATAGCCTACAATATATTTACAAATCGTGTGAGGTGTACAAAAAGTTCGGGCCAGTCGAATTCTGCGTTTTTTTTCGATTTTATTTGTGCCTTAAGTTTGTATTTTGTTAAAATATTTTTTCGTTGGATGACATATTTTTAAAAGATTTTAAAAAGGAAAATTAGCGTATTAAACGAGACTTTTCAAAGATATTTTTTAATGACTAATGACTTTTTAAACATAATCGTGTTTTTGTTTTACCCTACACACCTATGTTGTCAGGGTATTATAGCTTTGTACAGCCCTAAGAGATTGTAACGCCCGAAATATTCGTCCTAGACCGATGTAAGATGGGTTCTGGCCAATGAAGACTGTTATTGCTTCTGGTAAATATCGGTTAATATTTAGGGGATGAAATGGACTAAATTTTACATGGAGAAGGCGATCGGGCCAAAAAGAAAGCATGCTAGTTTTGATAAAGATCGGTCAATATTTAGCGGGTCAAATGGATCCTGACTTTTGCGCTAGAAATTACAAAATTTGTATTCTATGGCGTATATATTTACCTCTGAAGGACATAGACCAGAGAAGTTGACAGTATACCCAAGAGAAGTGTTTGACCTTTAAATTAATACAAATTATATTGTCTTAAGTAATCGGATGTGGTAGTTACACTTAAATATTTACAGGTGCTTACGTATTCAGATGTTATTTAGTAGCCCATTAAAATTAGAGGGTAGAAATATAGGGCTGATCGCTTTAGGCTCGAAATAAAAATCCGCAAAATGTTAGAGATCCGTGGTAGTTGTGTAGGGTATCGTATGGTCGGCCCCGTTTGGCTATAATGCTCCGCTACTGGTTTTGAAAATATATTTAGGGACAACCAGTCCTAGAAGCGTAGATTTTAAAACATATTTTTTCAAGGGATATATTTCCTCGTTGTGGGAATTTAAAAAGTGCCTTTTGCTTTCAAGGCGTGCATATTTAAAAAGGTTTTTTTTCAAGGACTGCCTGTTCCCAAAGTGTGGATTTGTAAACCTGTTTTCTAGTCATATAGGCTGTTTTTTAAATACATTTAAAGGCCTTAGAACCTGTTTTTTATATTTTTCATTCCTCTGAACTTAGTTTCTTAAAAACGTTCTTTGCAAGGACTGACTTTCCTAGATGTGAGGTTCTTTAAAATAAATATGTTGATGGTATATTTTTTATTAATTTAATTAAATAATCGGATATCAGTATATCGAATTTATTCGCTCTAATGGACATCTTAAATATTGTCCTATCATAAATAATAAAGTTATCTCTTCCCAGAAACGCTAACCCCGTATCAAATTATGAGATTTTATCTCAAGATAAAACAGTCAATTTGTAATTCTTCATAATTCCTCTTCGGCAAGTGTTCGTACCTTACAATGAATGTAACTCCTTTGGGCAATGTGGTGGATACATGACATGTGTACATTTGTGTGTACCTCTTTCCTAGCGGCATTTCAAAAACTGATGTACAAAAAGAAAGTGTAATCCTTTTGACATGTGTAGCCAAGCAGCAGAAGCAACATCAAAGCAGCGGAAAACCTGAACCTGAACAAATTATGCGGCAAACAAAACAAAAGCCAAAATAACAAACATTCTCACATATGTTTTCCCCAAGAAAATAAAAAACAGGAAAAATTTTTCCCTTAGAATGTCCTCCAAATTCCTTGACTAATAGTTAGGCACAAAATACAAGCAAACAAATTTCTTTCTTTGATCGGCAATTATTATTTTTATTTTTTTTTTTTGTTCTGTTTGTTGTTTTTAAGTCATGTGACATGTAATTGTTTGTTACTACTCTCTGTCTCTCTCGGTGACGTTTGTACAGTGGGTGAGTGATGGAAACACATGAATGAATCAAAGCAAAGGGGATAAAACGAATTGAGCCGACTTGGCTTGGCTGGTCTAATCGGACATACATTATTTGTATGTCCATATGTGTATGTTTGCGCTGTTTGTTTGTATGCGCTTGACATCTGGACAATGGCTAAATGCCGACTGACCAACCAACCATTCAAATACTCATTAATCGGTTATGTTTGTTGTGTCAATAGCCGGACATAATCAGTGTCAACATGGTTATGATCAATAATAATAGCAAAAAAAAAAAAAAACAACAACAACAATAGCGACAATTGGACAACAACAGGAAAAAACAACAAACAAACGATCCAACAAATAACTAACGACAGTTTTGTAATTTCCCAGGATGCGGCACACTTCTTGTCTTCCACGATCTCTCTTTCGACGATGATGATGAGCAAATCCTGTTGGATGCTGTCAAATAAAGACATATTTTGGTCATTTGTTGGTATGTGTGCCGGTGTGTGTTGTTTTTTGTGTCCAAAATCTATTTGATCATATTTGGTGGCTTTGACGTAAAAACCCAAAACATTGCCGTCCGCCAAAGGCTTAAAGCCTAATGCCGCGCAATCTCTCTGTCCCGCTTCCTCTCTTTAATTCTTTCCCTCGGCAATTAGCAGCATCAGTTAATCTCATGGACCAAAGAATTTTCGTTAAAAGTTATTTTAAAAAATTTATGAAAATTATTTGCGCAAACAAATCTGGTTGGTAGTCAACCAACCAGTCAGTTTGTCAAAAAGTCAATTAATAAATCCCTGGAAAGTCGGGGATTTATTTTTCTTTGAAAGTCAATGCAAACGGAAGAAGGGATAAAAAAGTGTACACACAGCAGCGGACAAATCTGTGTGGAAACTTAAATGTCTCTATTTAAAAATGCATTAACTATTTCCGGCATTAAATTAAAATTAATGAATATTAAATATTGGTATTGCGTATTGGGTGATTAGCGAGGTTTAAGGATAATCGACTGGCTTAGATTGACTTGTGGCCAAGCAAAAGGATTATTTAAATTTCCATATTGGTAAAATTTAATTTTGAATGGGTTGTGATTAAGTCTAATTACAAAACAATTCAAGATGGTTCAACGAGCTCGTTGTGATTTCCATAGATTTTGGTGTCATACTTCAGGCAATTATGATGGAAAGTCAGAATAAGATATCGAATGGGAAATGGTAATTCATGGAATTATTATCTTTAGGTGTACTTGAACATCAAAGGATAAGTAAACTGATAGCAAAATTCCACATTTTAAATATCAGATCTGCGATCAAATGACCTTAACGGTCGGCGGACATGATTATGGAATGCCCATAGGATAATTTTCTTTAACTATCTTGAAAAATTAAATGAAAAAATCCATTAACAAGAAATTCTGATCCAGATGGGACAGCTCTTGGAGTGTTTGAGAGAAAAATTCTCCGAAAGATCTATGGGCCAATCTGCGTCGAATAAACCATGAGTTGTAGCATATATTTTCGGACATCGACATAATCAGACGGATCGAGCTGCAGCGACTACGTTGGCTAGGTCATGTTGTGAGAATGGATGAGGATGCCCCAAAAGGGTAAGGCCACGAATCCGATGGAAAGATCGGAGCATGGTTTTTCCACTTGGAAGAGCAGTGCAAAAGAGCGACGCGCTTGGAAATCTTTTTTTGAGCTCGGCTTATGGAAGTCGATGTGCGGGATTCACTCAATTTGGTCTATATCTACCATTTATTTAATTTTATGAAATTTTTTACCCTCAGTCTTATGGCTATAACCCAAAACACATACCGAAATATTGGTTTCAGATCCCATGTTAATTTAAACCAAATCCAATTTAGACAAATTGAAGTCGATGTACAAATGTACGTCTGTCTGGCCGGCTGTTACTCTGTCTTACCGGTTACTCGATGGGAGTAACTGATTTCATCCAAACTTTGCACATCGTAATATTTCTTCCAAATTTAGTTCAAGTTCGAAGATGGAGGTTATCGGTCTACTCCTGCCATTTAAAAGATAACTTAATAATGCCTCTCTCATAGAAGTCATGCACTATATTTGCAAAAAAAACAAAAAAAAAAAAAAAAAATACTCTAGTAGTCGATTTTCACAATCCTCCCTATGTACCAATTTTTTACACTAAAAAAATTTTGCAATCCAAGAAAAATATGATAATCGCTTGGTGTCAAGTCCGGACTTTGTGGCCGATGCATTACAACTACCCAACCAAGCTTCTGAAGTTTCTGGCGAGTCACTGTAGATGTGTGTTGCATAGCGTTTTCCTAGCGGAACACGACACCTCTCCTGTTGGCCAGATGTGGCCGTTTCTGGTCAATTGCTATCTTCAAACAATCCAGTTGTTGACAGTAGAGATCAGAATTTAGCGTTTAACCATATGGAAGCAACTCATAATAAATAATCCAATTCCAGTCCCACCAAATGCATAGCAAAACATTCCTGGCCGTTAGTCCTGGTTTGGGCACCGTTTGAAGTGCTTCGTCGGTCTTTGACCACGATCGCTTTCGTACAGGATTATCGTATGTGATCCATTTCTCGTCTCCAGTCACCATCCGTTTATGTAATGGGTTTATCTCATTCCATTTGGCCAAGGTTCCGTAGATGGAAATTCGATCAATCCTATTTTTTTCTTTTAATTGGGGTGGCACCCAAAAATCGAGCTTCTTTTTTGTATCCAGCTTTATGTAAATGGTTTAAGGGATGATGGCGGGCATGATAACTCCTCACTGGAACATCGAAATCCGAAAATTCCAACGGTGTTAGAAAGAGTACATGTCTGGCTCTCGTGTGAACTAGGATTATTGACTTCGCTCTAAAATTAACAAAATGGTGGACCTTT
This sequence comes from Musca vetustissima, assembly GCF_032173495.1. Classification (NCBI taxonomy): domain Eukaryota; kingdom Metazoa; phylum Arthropoda; class Insecta; order Diptera; family Muscidae; genus Musca; species Musca vetustissima. The sequence goes on from NW_026889470.1 coordinate 58,560, forward strand.
GAAAAAATATTTTTGGAAAATCGCCGATTTTTTACCAAAAACCAAGTTAAAAAATAAGGAAGATCTTCACCGATTGGCTTTATCCTAGTTCATACGATAGTTATACACTCACAGAGAAACGTGTAAAAAATTGAAATCGATTGGGTTATTAGTTTTTGAGTTATCGTGCCCTCCATTCACAAAAAATGTTTAGAGAAAAACGCGTTTTAAGTTTGAAAAGCCCTTCAGCCGTCACTTGATGCTGACACAATAAATCGGCTATATTTTGAAGAGTTCTTGAGATTTTCACTTGAAATTTTGTAGGAACGAACATTCATTAATTAGTGTAGATTCGAATTATATCAACCAAATTTTTGACCCCGAGAATGGGGGGGGGGGTCCCCTTAAAACAGTTTTATGGTCGATTTTTAGCTCCTGGGCGATATTACGACTGCTAACATGCCGGTCAACTTCGATCATTTCTCCGATGTTATCGGCATTTTCGACGATTGGTCTAATGGATTTCTTCTTTTCCCCTAACTAATATGTTCTTTTGGACAGTTATTGCTCAAGCAGATGAGGCTGCTCTTAAAGTGTTTGAGAGAAAAATTCTCCGAAAGATCTATGGGCCCATCTACGTCGAAGGTGAATATCGCCTTCGAATGAACCATGAGTTGTATCATATATTTACGGACATCGACATAGTCAAACGTATCGAGCTGCAGCGACAACGTTGGCTAGGTCATGTTGTGAGAATGGATGAGGATGCCCCAGAAGAGTAAGGCCACGAATTTGATGGGAAAAATCAATTGGAAGACAACATCTCGGAACATGGTCTTTCAAGTTGGAAGAGTTGCTCACAAGGCCGACGCACCTTGAACATTTTTTTTTTGAGCTTGGCTTATGGAACCAATGTTCTGTCACAAGCCAGCTAAGTATGTAAGGACAGTTATTTTTTTTATTTGGTCTATATCTACCCTCTATTTAATTTCACATTTTATGCGATTCTTATAGTATATGTACTTTGATACGGCAAAAATGTGCCTCATCGAAATATTGGTTTCAGATCCCATGTTTATTTAAACCAAATCCGATTCAGGCAATTTGGAGTCGATTTACAAATATCCGTCTGTCTGGCCGGCTGGTGCGCACAATAACTCTCGAAGGGAGTAACCGATTTCATCCGAACTTTGTACATCGTAATATTTCTTCCAAACTTAGTTCATGTTCGAAAGTGAGAGAAATCGGCCCATTCCTTCTGTTACCACCCAAACAAAATGATCTAAATCTTGCTGAAAATTTTTTTAACATCTTAACCAAACCTACATGAAGTTTTAAGATGGGACCCATTGGTCTATTCCTTCTGGGTCTTCATTTTCAATATTTACAAATCCAATATTAGGCGAAATTAATGTCCGATTTGAACCAAACTTTGTACAACCTATTATATTTACCAAGCCTAGACCAAGTCTGATGTTGGATTTGTAAATTGGTCCACTTCTTTTGGTACCTCCCCCACAAATGGCTAAAATTTTCAATATTTATAAATCTAATATCAGGCTAATGGGATATTGAATATTGAAAATTGTCCTGCTAAGAGATCTGCTATTCTCGGATAGCCTATAGTAGCAAATTTCGCCACTTCATTGGCTTAAAAATTAATGTCTTCAAAAAAAAATTGTTTGGTGATCGAATTGTTTGGAATTAAATTTTGTATTGACACGGAGCTAGAAAAATGTAGGAGAGGAGTGAAAAATAAACTAAGAAGATTTAGAGAAATTCATTGAGATAACGGGCGTTTTCTTAGAGCATACTATAGTCACTTTTAATGGCGTTAAATATGTTAAAATTTTCCTTCGAAAATGTGTTTATACTTCGCAAAAAGAACAAAAACCCTAATTATAACCACATCAGAAGGAATATAAGGTTAGGTGCATCAACATTTATTTATATAGGAGGCCCATATCAAAACTTGGAATTATTGACTTTATCAGAGGAAGTCTTTTAGCCTTTTAAAACTCGAAAACATACATTTCGATTGGAAATTGCTGTGTTTGATTTGCCATATTTGCTCAATTAAATTTTCTCTCTCACTAAGGTTGAAAATTTTCCTTTATTTAATGTAGAGTATATGAGGACCCCTTATTTTACAATAATTTACAATATATATATATATATATATATATATTTAAAAAAATTATAAAATCAACCCAATTTCAGTCTCCAATTCTAAATAAAACATCAGTGCATCTACACTAAACTGTTGTTGCAAAAAGTGTTGGTAATGACCCGCCGTGACACAGTATGACAGAGTTGTGACCATTGTTTGACGAACAATGTTGGCCAAATATTCACAAAAATTGTGGCATTTGCTTGAAATAGTCCTTTCATTTGTCAGTTATTTACTGAAAACATTTGCCGGATTTTGTTTCAGAAACAATTGTGTTTATTGTTATGCAGACCTTAGGTGTCATTTTTGTGTTGCGAATATCTAAACCACATTATATGGTCGATTTGTAATGAAACAAAAATTTTACTGAATTGAAATTAATACAAATATATACATTCTGTTTAGGAATCAACATTGTATGAATCGAACACAAATTATGGCACTCTTTCGCCACAGGTCAACAACATATGTCCAAAAAGGGCAGACGTCTGCCACAAAATGGAGGCACGAGTCGAAATTTGTTCACATTTAAAGGAATATTTACAAATAGTCTCTGTTTGATTTCTTAGAGGAGCAGGTGATGGATGTTTTGAATGGAAGGAATGAACATTTGTTTCAGCTATTATGCGGGTTGTGTTCCTTGATGAATTTCTAATTAATATTGTTCGGTCATTTTAAGGATGATCATAAGATTTGAACACGACGGTGGCACGTGTATAATTTCTTTCATGAGCTATTCAAAACCTGAAATTTCACTAGAGGTCAAAGAAAAATAAATTAAAATTCGTAACCCATTTAACAACAAAATTCGTAACAAAAAATAAAAAAAATAATCTAGAGGAATTATTGTCAAAATATTCAAACGTTTCGCAAAATTAAAAAAAGGGATAGTGAATGGAACAAGCTTGTAATGTAAACTGAACTTTTCTGGGAAAACGAAAAATCAGTAAAAAATGAGGTCAATGGGTCCTAACTACAATCAAAAGATTGAATCTCAGTTCGAAATGGGTTAATTAAAGTGTATTCAATGCATTTAATGCAATAATTAAGAAAAATAATCCTTTATTGGAGTAGCCTCCATACATGGATACCTCTTGAATTTCGGGATATTTTAAACCGAAGTGGCTACTATCTTCCTACCACAAGTTATAAAAATTTTTCAAATGAATAAGTTCAAATTAAATTTTTTTGATGTCATTGGGCATACAATTTCCATACCAAAATTTATAACTATCGTCCTAATTTTTAGAGTTGCCCACATATAATGTGTTTTGGCGAGTTCGGACTGAAAGTTTATATTTTATTTTTTTTTTTTTTTTTTTTTGTGGAAAACTCCCTCCAAAAATTGTCAATATTTGTCTTATTTTTAGGGTAGCTCCCATACAGCGGTACCGCCATCATTTTGTTATTTTGTATGTTTTTGAACCGGATTGACTGTCATTAATAATTTAGATTATCAATAGGTAACCAATCACCCGCCAAAAAAAAAAAATAATAAATGAATAAATAAATTTGGCTAAGTTGCAGGGTTGTCCTGGTATGTCGTTGCCACGGCATTTAGGAATTTTGGACAGGGTTTTCAATCGTATAGACTCCAAATTCATATATTGGTTTCACAGGACCAAAATTCGAATTTTTTGAATCGAATTGAATCCATTATGCTATTTTGGATTCTCGTTGGGTACTAAAACTCCCAAATATAATCAAGATGGGTCCCCTTTTTAGGGTAGCCCCACATACAACTGTACCTCTTTTTTTTAGCGAATTGGCATTTTAGTTGCTCATTGGGTCTAAAATCTTCCAACAATATTGGCCCATTTTGCGGTGATCATCCCCCCACTAACAGTACCCAAAAATTTCGACATTTCGTTAATATTTGGGTCTAATTTGAAGCAAAATGACTGTAATTTTATATTTGGTATTCTTAGTGGAGTAAAAAATCTCCCAAACGAAAATTATATATTTTGGGACAAATTTCGGGCTTCAGCCCCCATAAAACTGGGCCAATTATTTCAATTGAATTTCTTGTAATTTAAAATTTGTGGTTCTTTTTGGGTACCAAATCTCCACAGCAAAATGCACTAATATTGGTCCACTTTTCGAGGTAGCTCCCACATAACGACACCACAACAACATCCGTATTTTGGGGTATCTGGGCAAGTATTCCAACTAAATTATCTGTAAATCGATGTATTTGTGTGTAAAGTATTCCTACCAAAAATTAGCAAACTCGGTTCATTTTTTGGTATAGTCCTAATTTGAAGGTCGGACACAATGTTCGTGTTTTTAACAGTTTTTGTCGTTTTTTCCAACCGAAAATTGACATTATGGTTATATGAGGCTGAACAAATCTTTTGCAGAATAACTTCTAATTAGGTCCATATTTCGAAGTGGCTATTTTAAGGTTAGCCGGTTAACCATATCCTTCCACCAAAATAACTGTAATTTGGCATTACGGGTTTTTGTGGGAGCTTATATAGGTACGTTCCTGCAGCCAAGTTTGAATGTAGGTCTATATTTTGACATAGTCCACATATAAAGCTACCGCCCCATGTCATTAGATTGATGGTTTCCACCGCATTTTTCCATTGAAGTGGCTGTAATTTGGCATTCCGAGTTTTTGGAGGCTGACATATATCTTTGCAGAAACTTAGTCATGTAGGTCCTGGTTATGACATATGTCGCATATAATGTTCCTGGTCCATTTTCCGTATATTGAAGGTTTTAGATACATTTTCTAACCAAAAAGGCATTAAATTGACATTTCAGATTTTCGGAAGATGGAAAATATCTTTGCAGAATATATTCAATATAGGTGCATGTTTGGACATTTTTCACATATACAATTTTCCGCCTCATCTGGGTATTTTGAAGGTTTTAGCAGTATTTGTCAAACGAAGTGGTTGTAATTTGGCATAAGCGTGGATTTGTTAAAGAATATTTTCTGAGGTCCTATCACGCTTATGATTTTTTAGAGAATAATTTTTTTGGCACGGCTGAACTTAAGAATTTTTTTTTTTGCTTCTAGTATATACGAATCGAATAAAATACAAATTTTTAGACAGATCATTCAGCCCATCAAATTTCTGAAACCGAGTCTCCTTCGTTTGATACTGGATACAATGATGAAATTGTGTCTAGAGATGAAATAGTGCCCAGGGATGACTGATTTTTTTATTTGGTCCTTAGCCATCTTGTAACTCACCTTGACTGTTAAATCCTTAAAGGTAAACCCTTTTCCTAATATCCATCAACTGAAAACAATTTTTTCTCCCTAAACAAAAAACTGTAAAGTCACAATGATGTCGTTCCGTCCCTTCGTCATTTCTTCAGAAGTTTCTTCTGTGCAGTAGTTTTGACTTTTTTCCGTTGACTTTCAAAGTCGAAAAGTCGTTTTTGTGGCCATTATTATTATTATTGATATTATCGTCATCCTAATTTATGGGAAATTAGGTTTTTACCTAAAAATTAATTTTTTTCATGAAAAATAAAAATATTTTTCCTTTGGCCAAGGAAAAAAAACTGCATTTCCGCAGAAAACAACAAAAAACCAATGCTAAACGTTAAACGCTAAAAATTTGTATATTTTTTCACGCACTAAATTTCCCAAGAAAAACATGGTGACAAAAACAATTTCTTTAATGTTTTCCGTGGACCATTTTTAAGGAAATTAGTGGCAGAGAGCGTAGAAGTAGGAACAAAAAACTAGAACTAGAATAAACACATAAAAGAAATGTGAAACTAAAGCAGAATAGTAGAGCATAAAAAATTACACTAGGTTGGTTTTTTTGCTGTTGCTGCTCTTCTGCTGTTCCTGTATGTCTGTCCTTTTATGACAGGATAACAATAAGAGCAATAAATGCAGTCCATCTAGTTCGCGCTCGCCCAAACACACACAACAACAACTACCACCACTAATTGCTCACAGTTCTCGGTCGGTCTGTTGCTCATGTTTTATGGCTTGTTTTAAAAAAATGTTCCACATTTTATTAAAAATCTAAGTCAAGTTCTGCGAACTGCTCCGGTTTTTGTATGAGAAAAAGGTCAGCGCTCTGGCTGGCAGTGGTCATAAACTATTTAGGGCTTGATCTTTATTTTTTCGTTCTGGTAGTAAAAAAGATGCACAAAAATTGTTTTAAGGACTAATTTTTTTATTAGTGGTCATTTTGTAGTTATTAGAGTGGCGGGCTGTGTGTGTAGATGACCTTTTGCCCTGCCACTACAATAACAACACCAATTATTACACCAAAAAAAAAACTGCCTGCATTTGCAAAACCAGCAGTCCTCTTGCTCTGAATGTTCTATTTTTTATGCTCTACTTCCATATTTTTTGCCCTGCTTTTTTTGGTGGAAGAAGATCATAAAAAAGATAGGACATCCTTGACACAAAAAAGGTAAGTGCACTTTTTACATAGAAATTAGTTTAATATGGAGGATAGATGACCTGGAAAATTGGTATTTCGATATTTATAGATTTATGACCTCACGCCTCCTTCCCATGCTTCCTCAGTAGAGGAAATGTGATTTTTTTTGCCGAATTATTAAAATGACTTCTAAGTTGAAAACAAAATATGTTGACAATTTTTGTTTGGGTTCTTCAAGGACTTTACAAGTAAAGAAGGTATCAGTTTGAAGGATATAACATTTGAAATTCTATACACCACTAATATTCTAGTTATATTAAAAAAAAAAACCTCAGGATAAAAATTTTTCAGTTTATAAAAAAACGTTTTTTTATTATATACGAAATCACAGAAAATGTATTTTTCTGATGAATCCGCTATTGAAATATTAATAATTTTCTAATTTGCACTTGTGTGATTTAATGCGCTAATTTAAGTACTATTAACCCATTCCCAGCCTCCCTACAGGAAACGAAATATTTTAGTTTTAACAAAAAAATCGATTTTTCTATATTAGAACCCACACATGGATCTTCCGCATTTTCGGATTTGCAAAGGCGCCAAGGTACATATATTAGGTAGTCGCATCGGCAAACAAAGTAACAAAGTAACTTTTTTGAGAATATAATATGTCAAAATTTGTAAACAAGGCAAATAAAATTCAATTCGCCTTGACATTGCAAAATGTAGTCAAATTTTATTCAACCAGTCAAAACAAAATGATTTAATACCCTACACATCTATGTTAAAACTATGTGTTGCCTCAAGAGTTTGTAACTGCACTACTCCTAGACTCAAATTTTTGTATATCGTTAATCATATGTCCGTCTGTCCATTATAATTTGTGATCGATTATCATGATCCAAATCAAATGGTGATTGAAAAAATTATCTTCTGAAAACAAAACATTAGCACTATTTTGAATGAACGATTCAGTATGTGTCGGCATCTTTCAATAATTGAATTCTGGAAATTCTGGAAATTTTGATGAATTCTGGAAATTTTGTATGTATATACGGTTCTGGCATAAGTCTATTTCTATTGGTTTTGGTAGTGTCCGGTTTATGTTTAGAGGCCACAATTATGACCCAAACCCAGGAAATTACGGAGATGGGAATCTGGCCTACGAATTAATATGACTGTTTTCATAATAATCGTTCAATATTTAGGGCGTCAAATAGATTTTCTTGTAGCTTGGGCATGTTACAGCCCAAACTACAAGAAATGAGCCGTGCATCTACTAACTCTTGAGGCAATCCATACTTTTAACATAGATGTGTAGGGTATACAAACATTTTGTTCAGATTGGTTGAATCATATCTTGTAATTTAAAACACCTTTCACGAAAATCTTTCCAGTTTTAATGTAGCCCTCATATAAAATTGCTGTTCATTTTTAGATATTTTGGTTCTTTCGAAGTAAAATTGGAAAAAAATCACGAAACTTCAATTTTATTTACAAAAATTAATTAATTTTTTAAGGCAAAATTAAAAATTACAACAATTTGTCAAAACAAATGTTACAATCAACTGGGTCGATGCGACTACCTAATACATCTACCTTGGGGGGGACCTAAAATTTCGTTAGTATTTTTTGGCACTGCCGAGCTTAAGAAATGTTTTGTTGTTAATATATACGAATCGAATAAAGTAAGGAGTTTAGTAATTGTAATTTTTGGAGAGATTTTTTATCAGCCTATCTAATTTCTGAAGGAGAGTCCGCTTTGTTTTATACTGAATACTTATAAAATTGTATGTAGAGATGACAAACATTTATAATTTTTGGTAGAGAAATTTGCTACAAATGAAAACACAAAATGCAAAATTTCAGCCCCTTTTGTTGAGTTGAGGACTAAAAATTACCAATTTTATCATCAACATAGACTAAAATCCAGTGAGATGAGTTGTATAGTCGGACGGGACACCCTCTAGACTGATTAGAGATCAGCTACTCTTTGTTGGCATATTTTCGGAATAATTTTTACAGGGTAAACATTTTTCGCTATGCGATGCAATTTTTTCATTTTACTCACAGAAAGGTTTTGGTTGATTTGACCCGCTGAATATTGACCGATTAAAACATCACATTCTAATAAGTTGACCAGATTCCCTTCCCCATGTATTGTTCGGGTTATTGTTGTGGCCCATAGAACATCTTGAGAAAAAAACACAAAAATTAAGTTTTAGTCTATTTCAATTCCCAAATTCATCTGATTCCCCAAAATTATATGTTTTTTTTTAATGTTTTTTTTTAAGATTTTTCGACCAACAATATATGACAGGAATAGTGTTGAAGGAAAAACAAACAACTCTTCTTAAATCCCCGTTTGGATGACTTCTTCACCTGATAATAGTCTTACAATAAATCATAAAAAATTAACCAATAGCTGCATTCATAAAATTTATTCGAAATAAATTAGTGTTCGTACATATAAGGTTTTCTCATCGAGGATCGAGTAAAAGTGGAAAAGGGCGATGAAAACATACGAATATCGATATTTTGTCTTTGGGGACCCTATATCAAATCTTATGACCGAAATTTTTGTAGAATATTTGGAGTACAAAAAAATCTCGCCTTGGGGTTTTTTATTTATGGTTCAAGGAAATAAGAAAGAAAAAAATGTACTCGAGAAATATGGATATGTTTTACAAAAATTTTCCTCATTTGATTTAACTGAAGACATGTCATCTCAAAAACTTGACCATTGGTGAATTTGTCCTTCTGGTTTCTTAAAGACGTCCTTTCAATAGAGACTACATTTAGATCTTCTGTAATTCTAATATAAAAGTGTTTTTAACTGGCATTTATAAATACTATAATCTAAAAATACGACATTCACCGGCAGACGATATATAAAAAGAGAATTTCAATTCCAATCCGCAATTAAAAATATTTTTTCTCAAAAATTATTTTAGCCCATAGGGATAAATACTGATTTAAAATCATTTCCACATTTTACCATTATTTTTCGTTTAAGAAAAAAAAAAAACAGAACAATAAACAATTTTGATAGCCTCTCATATTTGTTGTCAAATAAAATTTTCCTAAATATTTCTCTAAGGTCGAATAAATATTTCAATTACAGAAATATCAATAAATATAACGATATTGGAATAAAGGGAATGCTTTCTTAATGGAATGCTTTTTTCATTAATATTTTCTGACGACCATGATCGGTGGTATTATAGCGTCGAAGAACTAATTTTAAGCGCCATTGTAGTTAGTATTTATTTTTTATTTATACGTGATTTGGAATAGAAGCCAGCAATACATTTTCACAATTAACGCAATTATTTCGGTTTCGAGAACAGATTTTTAATTTTCTTTCAAAAAATTAAACATTCATTATTCTAATAGAATAAAATGTACCTTGTCGTTTTTCAAAATATAGTTTCAATCATCCTTTTTTAATTCTCTATTCAAAATCTCAGTTCTCTGCCCTAGAAAAATTCATTATAAAACATTTTCCCCATCATTGTTATCTGTAACAATTTATCAACCAACCAAACGAAAAGAAAACGTTTAAATCATTTTCCAAAATATTTAACTTCTACATAAATGTAATTTTCCCTTTTTCTGATGACAACGTTTTGATAATGAACAAGGATGATGACATACAGGATAACCTCCCCAAAACCGAAAAGCGTGTAATAAACTCAGCTACAATATGTTATTATCACAGTTAATTTAGTTTATGACCCTGCTTTTATTTTTTCTCCTTCTTCTTCATTCCGTTTTAATGGCATCTCTTTAAATGAAATTGTTTTCGCTTAAAAATATTCGCCATTACGTCTGCCTTCAAGGCTTGTGTTTAAATAAACAATTAACATATAAAATCAAATTATATTTGTTTGCCCTTTTTCACAAAGCGTTTGGGGTTGCTGGTCATACACACAAAAAATAATATGGGGGATGAATAACCATTACTCCCCCACATTTTTGTTTCTTCATTTATTTTCTTCTCCCCTTCTACTTATTTTTCGTTTTATTTTTTCCTGTGAAGTGTTAAAAGTTGAAATATCCTTTTGTCATGAAGTCTTGCCATAAGAATATTTTTCTTTCGTTCTAGTTTTTTTTTCGTAATATTTTCCTTTGGCTTTGCCTGACAAACAACCATTCTGTCATTCAGTTTCTATATAGTGGCAAAAAATACAACGGCAGCATGCCGTCAACCAGCAGCTTTTTACCAGTTTCCGCTTTTGCTGCTGCTGCTTCATGGCTTCTACAGCTGCATCTGGGGCTGGTTAAACGGTTGCTGCTGCTGCAGCCGTTTGGCTGTTTTTGGGGATGAACCATCATCATCCACATCGCCACCATTTTTTTCTTCTTTTCTTTTTTATATGAATTCAGTTCTCTCCCCCAGTCTGACACACATACACACACACCAACCGAATAACACTTGATTTCATCCAACCATATTTGCCACATGGCCAAAGAGATCCATCGTTTTGTTGGGGGGAAACAAACCAGCCGGCCAGCCAACCAATGGTGTGTTTTAAACGAAAATATTTAAGGTGGGCGTGTTTCTTTGGCCATCATCAATTTCTGGGGAATAAAACAGCAACAACAACAGCACACACCACCACCAACAACAAGCATGCCATCCATGTTGATAGAGCATTTGTTGTTGTTTTTTTGCTTTACTGGCTGGCTGCCGTATAAAACAAAAACAACAACAGCCACACACTGTTGGCCACTGTTATACGTTGTGCGCACAGCAAGAGAAACAGCAACAACAACAAGGCTACACAAATTAACCAGTTGTACAAGCAAGCCAGTCAACCAACCCAAAGCAGTAGTGGTGAGGTATTTACATTGGAAAAACAACAACACCACCACCAACGACGACGACTATTACTGAGCACAACCAACAACAAATAAGAGGCACAGCAGTAGTAATTTAACTCAACAAAAAACGACGAGTCAGCCACTACCTCTACTACTACCACACGACTACCACTCACAGCCATCGGTTTATCGTCGTTGGCTTCATTATCAGTAGCCTCTCGCAGAGACACTCACACTATTCTGTTGTTGTTGTGTGTGCATGCTCTCAAGGGAGTATTGTTGTTGGTGCTCTTCTTTAGTCGGGGGGAAAACACTGTGCTCTGTGCGTGCGTGTGTGTGTTTTGTTGTTGTTCGTGCTTGTGATGATGTTTATGACTGCCTGTTTGCTTGCTGGCTGGCTTGCCTATCTCTGAGTATTGAGGGTGGTGTTTTTGTTTGTGGTGTGTCTGAGAGTGCCTTGTTGTGTGTACGTACGTGTGTTTGTTGTTATTATTACTAGAGAGAGTTTTTACATTTTCAAGAGATTGAGTCTTGGGCAAAGAAATAACTTGAATTCAGTTCACTACAACACTTTGAAGTGTACACAACACAAATCCAAAGAGAATTTTGAACGTTTCAGTTTAGAAATTAACAAAGAAAAAACTAAAACACGGAAAAATACCAAAGCAAAATATTAAAGAAAAAATTTACAAAATCAATTTTACGTAAATTTTCAAAACAAAATAAAACGAATATCACTGAAAACTAATTTTAAAGAGAAATAAAACCAAGTGTTTAACCAAAAAACAAAACCAACAACAACTATTGGAATACCAAAGAATATTTTAACAAAACCAACAACAACAAACATGTCTTCAACATCAGCCTCACCCATCAGCAACATTACCGTCGATGATGAATTGAACATCCATGAAGGTAGGTTTCGAAAAAATGCCGTCGGCAAAAAATAAATTCACTCTCTCTTTCCCTCTCTCTCTTGCTGAGGGAATTTGTGGATTAATAATGAATTGATAAATGTGAGACTAATTTCTTATTTACTTTCAATTTTTAGATTTCTCAGCGGATTATTTGAATATTAAAGAAGAACGTGAAAGCAGTCTATCACCAATTCTAACTCCACCACACACGCCGACGGATATTTCTACATTGCGTAGAAACAGTACCGGTTTGGCAGTGAACAACAACAAAGAAGGTGCCCTCTATGAAATGGAACAATTGAGAGCTTCATCAGGAACTGCTTCCCGCACCTATGTCTCCATGATGGACAGCCAAATGCAACAACAACAACAGCAGCATCAACATCGTTTGTGGCTACAAATGCAACAACAACAACAGCAGCAACAACAACACCATCATACCCATGTTGCCGCCATGCCTTATCCTCCTGCCGCCGCTGCCAATCAATTTTTGCATGCCGCCGCTGTTGCTGCCGATCCCTTGGCTGCCCAACACCAAGCCCTGTTGATGAACCAATGGATCCGCAATGCCGCCCTGTACCAACAACATCAGCATCATCATGCCCATGCTCATGGCCATCATCATCCCCATGTCCATCCCGCCGCTGCACATCCAGCCATGCATGGCATGCGTCCCTATCCCGCCGGTGCCCTCCACGGTCTCCATCCAGCTGCCGCTGCCCGTTTGGGCGCCTGTGCCGGTCTGCCACCCATGAAATTGGGTGCCGCCCCCACAGCTGCCGGTTCCCGCCCCAAGAAACAGTTTATCTGCAAATACTGCAATCGTCACTTCACCAAGTCCTACAATCTTTTGATCCATGAGCGCACCCACACCGATGAACGTCCCTACTCCTGTGACATCTGTGGCAAGGCTTTCCGCCGCCAAGATCATTTGCGTGACCACCGTTACATCCACTCCAAGGAGAAGCCATTCAAGTGCGGTGACTGCGGCAAGGGATTCTGCCAATCGCGCACCTTGGCCGTCCACAAGATCACCCACTTGGAAGAGGGTCCCCACAAGTGCCCCATTTGCCATCGTTCCTTCAATCAACGTGCCAATCTCAAGGCCCATTTGCAAAGTCACAGCGAAGGTCAATTGGCCAACAGCAGCCTGAACAGCAGTGGTGATCTGAAAAGCGAAGCTTCAACCCAGGAATTGAATACAAGTCAACCTGAATCGTTGAACCATTCTAGCGAAGAACTGCTACTGCAACCCGTTGCTCAACAACCCATTTTGGATTTATCTGCCTCCAGTGTTCCCAACTCCGCCACCGCCTCCTCCATTGCCAAGCCAAAACGCAGTTTGGGTTTCACCATCGATGAAATTATGAGCCGTTAAACGGTTGACCTGGGAAGGAATCTTGAAGTTCCCTTTAAAATAATTTGAATTGGAACCTAGCCAATAGCAATGGCTTGTCTTTGTTCTTGTTCTACACTTCCAAAGGAAAAGGAAACGGGCTCACATGGAAATGGGATCATGGACTTCAGTCTTGTAAAGAGAAGTCAAATGATGGTACCAACAGCAGCAGCAGTAAGCTACGAAGGGTCTTTTTTCGCTAAAAGAAAAATGGCAAAACATTGAAGTGAATCCACAAGTGAAGGTCATCGGTCAACATCACTTACAAACGTGTACAAGAGCACGCACTTCACCCAACAACACAACATTTTAATAAAGAAAACATAATGAAGGGGGGTTTTGTTTATACTCCCCCCATTATTTTTCAACAACCAAAGAGGAACCAAAACGAAAGAGAGAAGAAACAAAAACGCAAGGCGACGGCTACAAAAACGTAATAATTTATTAAAACAAAAAACCCGGTTTTTATGGCATGTTCATGCCACAGTCAGTCAGTCATCGTTATCATTATTTATTGCTACCCCAAAAACAGTAATAATAATCAAGCAACAACAACACACGATACAAATGTACACACACAAATATATTTTTAGTAAAAAAAAAAATAATAGAAATAAATAATAATATTTTTTTGTATAGAAAAAATACACATTTTTTATTTGTTATAACCAAACCTACCTACCAAAGCACCAAACCTTTTTTGTAATATTTTTTTGTTGTATTTTTTTTATTTAAACCAAATAATTAATAATCATAACAACAAAAATAGTATTAATTATAATTTTATGAAATGAAGAAAAAACCAAATCTCAAATACACATCTACACACACCAAAACAAAAAAATCTTGACTTGTAATTTATTTTATTTTAATTTTTTTATTAATCCTACCCAACCTACTTTGGGGTCTATTATATTTTTGGTTCATGAGGGTTTTGTTTTTGTTATACTCGCTTGTTTTTTGTTGTTATCAATATGTACCTAAATAGTTTGTAGTTTAGTAAAAATATTTTATTTTATTTCTAGATAAATCATAAATGTAAGATAATCATTTTTTTGCAAAGACTGTATATATTGAATGTGAAATGGTGTAATGTTTGTTTTATTTATAAATTTTAATTGTAAATATAAATACGAAAATGTAATTTATTTGGTTGTTGTTATTATATATGATCTCATATATTTATTAAAAAAAAACATCAAAAAATTGTGAATGTTGAAAATAAATGGAAAAATGAAAAATTAATAGAAAAAAAATTGTGTTTTATTGGAAATGTTGAAAATTTATATATGTTATTATATTCTTAGGAGAGATATATTATTAAATTTTAATTTATTATTCATGAAACTTTAACTGTTTATTAGGTTGATTTTATACATATTTTTATCACAATTTTCATTTCAGAAAAAAAATTCTTAACTGAAAATAAAAACTTTATTTGCTGCAGAGATGACTCCCGACGAACAATCAAAATAGTAAGTATTTTTTTTTTCATATTACCAAAATTTTTAAATTAATTTTTATCATAGTAAATGTCCACGTTTTCGATACTATATTCGTAGTGCACATTTATCGCTCGCTTTAAGCGAGCACCATTTTGGGGGCTTGGTACTTTAAATGGTCCCAACATTGGTTGTAATTTAACATTTTATTTTCCCACTGTGTAGAAAATCTCCCATCCATATAACGGTACTCCATTTTTAGACCCTTCACCCACTGTAGTACATGTCTTTGTGCATAATTTAGAACATGCAAAGGGAAACGAGATGGACCCCATATATACATATATAAAAACCTTTTTTTTTATTTGGGACGAACGAACGAAATTAGAGAAATTTGGTTTAGAGTTTGATATAGCTCCCGTATATATTTTCGTCCGATTTGATGTAAATTGTACACCAAACTTTCAAGGGTTTTCCGATAGAGACGAATTTTTACATAGGGCACTGTATTCAGCCGAGAATGACATGTATTTAGTTTTAATGGAATCTCTTCAGATATATAGCTCTCATATATAAATTCTGATTTTATGTAAATGGCACACCAATGAAATTGTGAACAAATGCGTTTTTTTCGTTTCGATTGCTGCAAAACTCTGAATGACATATTTTAAGTTTTGTAATGTGTAAAATTTAGTCCGATATCATATCAAATTACATAATATAGTCCCTATGTCCTAAGTCCAATAAAGCAGAATGGCATGTGCATTGATTGTAGTCGGTTATATCGAAAAGCTATTGTTCATTTACAGGGTAATTCATTCCGCGGTAATGGAATACCGAGATGACTGCCGATTTTTACCCGTCGCCCTGATGGCCCAGATTCGTAAGCTATAACGAAATTACTGTGCTTGCTTTGGGTAGATTTCCATTTAAACACGAAATTGAAGCTGGACTTCATGTAAATATAGGTCTAAATTCAAAATAATCCGTAATGTGCGGTTGGTAACACATTCCTCTTTTCTGAAAACGACGATAATTCGACAAATTCGGGGTTCTTCGACAACACTTTCATTTAACGATATTTTCAGCGGAACGAACGAAATGTTTATGCATAGGCCTTAAAATATTTGTAACCTATCCAGCCTCCTAAAATGTCTTCACAATTTACGAATTGCTTGCGTAGTTGAGCGATTATGAAGACCATAATCTCACATTAAAGCACGATATGTGGTTGTGACTGAATCAGCATTTTTATACCCTTAAACGGACCCATCGGTCCACTCCTTCGGGTACCTCTCCCTCAATGTGTAAAAATTTTCCACTTTTATAAATCAAATTAATAAAGCGAATGGATTGTCTGATTTGACCCAAACTTGCCACATAGTAATATTTTTACCAATTCTAGATCAAGGAAAGTTTTACATTTCATATGAAGCGAAAAATTTCATCAAAAAATTGTGCATCATAATATCGACGCCTCCGAACCATAGTATGCTAAGTCGACTTAGCATGTTTTAAAGTTCTTCACGTTTTTAGATACTACGGTCCTTAATTTAAATTCACTGAAATTTTGGTAATCATCGGCCAATCCAAACCAAAGTTATAAGCAAAAATGTACTTAGCATGGCACGTACGATTAAAGAAACGTCCATACTTTGAAAGCTTCTACTGAAAAACTCACATTTCAGACTTAGCATACTATGGTTCGGAGGCGTCGATATGTTTATCTAACATAGATTATGTCTGAAAATAGGACCCGTCGGTCCGTTCCCTCTTGCACATTCCCCACAAAATGGTAAAATTTTGGTTGAAAATTAATTTTATATCGCGCGAATGGATCATCCGATTTGAACTAAAATTTATCAACAATATCGATGACTGTAAAATGTCGAATGATGGGACTTGTCGGTCAACTTCTTCTGGTACCTCACACAGGCAGTGTCAACATATTTCCGCAGAGGTTAGATATCTGTCGGCTGATATTTGTTTTCATGTTGTAGGAGGTTTTGATATGTGTTTTGCGTTGTGAGATTGTAAAGCGATCGCATTTCGTCAATGTCAGACTTTCAACTGCAAATAAAAAAGTATATCGCCGTTGTGTCATGGTAAAATTTGTGTAAGAATATTTGACATCCAATTAGAAAGAAATTTTGAGCAATTCATGTAACGGGACCATAAAAACGAATAATATAACGTACCGTTATTTTGAGGCTGCCTTAAGATGTATTGTTACCCAATGAAAACCCAAAATACCAAATTACAGCCCATTGGGTAGAAAAACGGGTCCATACTTCCCAAAATACCGAAATTTGGGATGTACCATTAGTAGGTAGATGTGTTATCTAAATTCCAGCCAATTCGGTTGAAAAATTCCTAAATTACCGAATATTTGGGGTATAGTTATATGGGGGATATACCATAACGTGGCACCTTATAATATCACATTTTCAATACCAAACATTCCAGGTGTAATACCAATGTATGTGTTAAATTTCAAAGCTCTATATTAAATGTTGCGAGTTCTATCGTGATTTCAACAGACTGACGGACATGCATAAATCGACAAAGCAAACGGAATGACAAATTAAATATCGAATTCCAGGCTAATACAATATGTTACAAATTAATTTGCAAGTTCCAATGGTTATACTTGGATTTTGAAAAATATTTTCTGAAGGATAATTAGTAATTTAAGAATAATTGTTAATGGATTTGTGGGTTATTTTAGCGTGGACTTCTTGAAATATTTTTATGAATGGATGTAAAACCCATAAATCTTGATTTTGAGCGCCTTGAAATGTTTTTTGTTTACTATTAATTTCATACATTTTTATTTTTTATTTAAATTTTCAGTTTGCAAATCATGAATATTTCAGAATATAATTTCAAAGGGACTATTTATTCCTTCTATTAAGTTTGTTAGGAATTCTTTCCTAGGTATTTGTATTAACTTGAAATGGACGAACTCTATTGAATTTAGAGAAAATCGATTCAGATTTAGTTGTAGGTTATTGCGATTCCACAATAGTTCACACAAGTCACAGTTTTTGTCCGATTGAGACAAAATTAAGCACACTGAATTAAATACAGATTGAGGTATGTGAAGCTTCCATATATATGTTCGTCCGATTTTATTTAAATTGACCACAAATGCCCTTATATTTCATAATTTGTTTTTTTTTTTTCATCCAATTCTATGCGTATGATACACCAAAGAGACAATTTTTTTTCCTTTTTGACATGTGTTTTGGCAGAGGGTATTGAATTGATCTTAGATTTTATGTAAACCGGATAATTTTTTTATTTCTTTCAGTTAAGTTTCCATAGTCTAGAATGACGCGAGTTAAGTTTTGTTGAAATCGGTTTGGATTGGATTTTATAATCTGTTATCTTCGTCTCTGAGTTCATGTAAATTAAAATTTGGGCAGAACACTGTGCTGCAGCATACAAAATGTTGCATGCCACGTTTGCTATGTTTGCTGTATATATATATATATATATATAATAAATGAGCTGTACCAAATTTCTTCCAAATCGGATTATAAAGGCAATCCGCAATTAAAAATCAACAAACGGACGGACATGCATAAATCGACTCAGAAAGTGATTCTATGCATATTCTCAAAAGGAACCATAGGTCTATCTCGTTTCCTTCCTGTTACAAATATATGCACAAGGACAAAATGCCCTCTACCACAGTGGGGTGAAGGGTGTACAAAATGTGACGGTCATTTTCGTTCCACCCTATTGAATTATTATTTTTTCTTGTCGAATTGTAATCAGCATCCCCCTTATATGAGTTTTTTAAGAATTCTTTCTTAGAACATTTTATTTACTTAAAATTGATAGTTAAACAGCTTTTAGACCCGTATGGCTAAATTTTTAAAACATATTTCAAAAAATAATTCAATTTCTTTACTAGAGGAAAATTTTATGAAATATTTTTACGGGTCTATTATTCATTAAATGTGGATTTTTTGACCCATATGCGCTTTAATTACCCCAAAAAAGTATATTTTCTTGGTTTAGTCCTTTAAATTTTGAATTTTTAGAAAATAATTCCAAAAGAATTAGTTTAATAATGTATTGATTTTTAAGTAGTTAAGGATCTAATGTCTACGTTTCTTCTTTTTTTTTTTTAATGTTTTGAAGAATTTTGAAATTTATTTATTAATTTTTTGGAGACCATATTGGGAGCAATTACTATAACTTCAGGCGTAGATTTGTTGAGAAACTATCAGTGCCTTTGGTGGAGATTTATTGTTAGAATCATTCGATCTTTTGGCGTATTTTTTTAACATTTTACGAACTTTAAGGCCCTGTCGTGAATTTTTAGATGATCCATTTTTGTTGGCGTGGGGACATTTTGTGAGGCAGGCGTGAATTTTTGTTGTGAGCAACTATTAGATTTTCAGGCGTGTATATATTTTCGAGAAAACGTTCAGTTCCATAGGTCTGTGTATTTTTTTTTATCAATTTTATAGATTCTTTCATTTACCATAAATTAATGAATTTCGAATTTATAAAACTTGACTTCTTCGACCTTGACGAATTATGTCAAGTAACCAAGCTGGATTACCTTACGAAAATGGCACACAATTAAATTTCCCTACCGCAGTAATGTCTCAATTTGTTTTCGTAGTAATCGAAGGTATTTATCAGAAACCTCCCCCACAAACACACACAGGTTACAGGAATTTGCAAGGACATTTTGACAAAATCCTGACCAACACATTTCCATTCATCAATTGGGTGGTCCAATACCAAGGAGGACATAATTAACACGATCATGCTGATTTTTCTGTGTAAAATTATGTTATCTTCTACTGCCATGTCGTCGAACGATACGGCGTGGGGCAACAGAGGCAGGCAGCACGTTTAGCCAAGGTCGTCTTTTTTGTTTTGGCCTAATTTCCAATGAAGTAGGAGAAAATTTGTGTTACAAATTACCAGAAAATCTAGATTTTTTGGCAAACTAAAGGCAAAAGTGTGCAAATGAAAACAATGAAAGACAAAGGATATCCAAAACTCATTCAAAAATACTCGTGCCAAAAACAAGACAGGACATTTTAAAGTGAAGGCCACCCTTGTAAGGAGTTGTAGACAAAAAAAGGCAGCAGTTTGTCATAGCTTATCTTTGTTTGAGTTTTACTTTTCTCGATGGAATAAACCTGAGGTGCCCTGCAACGTGAGTTAAACACGTTCTGCAGGATCCTGGCAAACTGCCCCTTGTCCATGGCCATGGTCCTTGTCCTTGTTAGTTTTGTGGATTCCTGTTGTTAACAACTCCAAACATTCGATATGGGTATAATTAAAATTCTTGTTGTTGTTGTTGTTTTTGCCAGGATATTTTGTATGGCTCACTTCTCAGCTCTCAGAGCTGTTTGAATGTGTCATATTTAGAATTGTAATATACAAAATCCCTGACAGCTATACATCCAGCCATCCATCTATCCAATTTAGAGACAATCCATCTTCTTCCTTGTTTGCCAAATACTACGCAGGACTCCTTACTGTGCCTAAGCCACCCAAGTTGCGGAACAGATTCGTTTAATTGTTGACCAAAGAAAACAATGAAGCCAACAGGACGATAAAGGATGATATGATATCCTCGCACTATCTCTCCTTTTCACTCCCTACCTCTCTCGCTCTCTCTCTTGTGTGTGTTCCTGCAAGGTTTCAGGTTTATAAGTGTCAGCAGCACGCAATCGCACATTGTTGCTATTGTTGTTGTTGTTGCCAGCGTATTTTATCCCGCTGTGACTTTCACAAAATATTTTGGCCAGTTGCAATGAGGATTTATGGTGGTGACTGGGGTGTAACTAATGCCTGGCATACAAACACACAGATCGCGCTGTTGTACGGCAAAGCAATTGGGGGCCATTGCTTGCCCGTTTGTGCGAGGCGTGTTGATCCTTTTGCTATCCTGGCTGGATAGTTGGGATGACATATCACGTAGGGCTCTCCTACTACTAAATTTGCTGCTGAGCATGTAATGATCAGGACAACATTGAAGGATGGTCGTGCAAACGATTGGTCTACCAGGCCATGGCGGCCATAAACCCCCCGGAAGAACAGCAAGAAACCTACTCGTCGACAGCGCGTTGTGTCTTGTCTATTAAATGGTCACTTGGGCTAAATAACACATCAAACTCGTAGCAACAACAAAAATGTGTACAATCCATTACAAAATTTGGCCAAGGGTTTTTGGCCAACATTTTTCACAAAATTTGTTGGGCACATCCTGTAGTGACCCTGCACAGTTTGATCAACTTGGATATTGACAAGCGTATAATACCGGTACAACACATTTTGTTGGCCAACAAACCTGACCTGACCAGCACACCTTTCTCTCTGTTTGTAAACTACCTTCCCTCCCTCCCTACGGCCATTTGAATTAAGACATTAACGTCGACTTTTTGCAAAAATATTTACTCAAAACATTTGCCGGATTTATGTGGCAAACAATATCCTTTATTGTCCCGAACCTTAGGTGTTATTTACGCCAATCTAAGCCACATTATATGGTTTGTTTTCGGGGTTTTAATATCTATTTTCTAAAGGGATATCATACAAAGGCTACAATTGGCAATTGTTCGCATGGATGTATTCCCCTGAGGGAGTTACAATGCCCACACACACGCTTGCTGCCTCTCCCTCCTAGGTGAACACTGTTTACTTCTGGATGAGACGATGTCAGAAGTATGCCACACTACTGGTGGCACGGGACCCACATGTTAGCATTTTCTTTGGTAATTTTAAGGTAATTTTCTTGAGCAGGTGATTGCCAAAGGCATTTGCTGTCCAAATTCTGCGGGTAGTTGTAAATTCTTCTCTGGGTCTTATGTAAAATTAATAAAGTGGACATATATTTTTTTTTTAAATCCAAGCCTTGGATATAATATTTTTTCAAGGACTATCAAAGGCGTGGATTTTTTAAAGAATATTTTTTCAAGGACTATCAAAGGCGTGGATTTTTTTAAAGAATATTTTTTCAAGGACTATCAAAGGCGTGGATTTTTTAAAGAATATTTTTTCAAGGACTATCAAAGGCGTGGATTTTTTAAAGAATATTTTTTCGGGGACTGTCAAAGGCGTGGATTTTTTAAAGAATATTTTTTCAGGGACTATCAAAGGCGTGGATTTTTTAAAGAATATTTTTTCAAGGACTATCAAAGGCGTGGATTTTTTAAAGAATATTTTTTCAAGGACTATCAAAGGCGTGGATTTTTTAAAGAATATTTTTTCAAGGACTATCAAAGGCGTGGATTTTTTAAAGAATATTTTTTCAAGGACTATCAAAGGCGTGGATTTTTTAAAGAATATTTTTTCAAAGACTATCAAAGGCGTGGATTTTTTAAAGAATATTTTTTCAAGGACTATCAAAGGCGTGGATTTTTTAAAGAATAGTTTTTCAAGGACTATCAAAGGCGTGGATTTTTTAAAGAATATTTTTTCAAGGACTATCAAAGGCGTGGATTTTTTAAAGAATATTTTTTCAAGGACTATCAAAGGCGTGGATTTTTTAAAGAATATTTTTTCAAGGACTATCAAAGGCGTGGATTTTTTAAAGAATATTTTTTCAAGGACTATCAAAGGCGTGGATTTTTTAAAGAATATTTTTTCAAGGACTATCAAAGGCGTGGATTTTTTAAAGAATATTTTTTCAAGGACTATCAAAGGCGTGGATTTTTTAAAGAATATTTTTTCAAGGACTATCAAAGGCGTGGATTTTTTAAAGAATATTTTTTCAGGGACTATCAAAGGCGTGGATTTTTTAAAGAATATTTTTTCAAGGACTATCAAAGGCGTGGATTTTTTAAAGAATATTTTTTCAAGGACTATCAAAGGCGTGGATTTTTTAAAGAATATTTTTTCAAGGACTATCAAAGGCGTGGATTTTTTAAAGAATATTTTTTCAAGGACTATCAAAGGCGTGGATTTTTTAAAGAATATTTTTTCAAGGACTATCAAAGGCGTGGATTTTTTAAAGAATATTTTTTCAAGGACTATCAAAGGCGTGGATTTTTTAAAGAATATTTTTTCAAGGACTATCAAAGGCGTGGATTTTTTAAAGAATATTTTTTCAAGGACTATCAAAGGCGTGGATTTTTTAAAGAATATTTTTTCAAGGACTATCAAAGGCGTGGATTTTTTAAAGAATATTTTTTCAAGGACTATCAAAGGCGTGGATTTTTTAAAGAATATTTTTTCAAGGACTATCAAAGGCGTGGATTTTTTAAAGAATATTTTTTCAAGGACTATCAAAGGCGTGGATTTTTTAAAGAATATTTTTGAAAAGGACCAACACAAGGCGTGGATTTTTTAAAGAAAAATTTTGAAAATATTTTTGAAAAGGACCAACACAAGGCGTGGATTTTTTAAAGACGTGGATTTTTTAAAGAATATTTTTGAAAAGGACCAACATAAGGCGTGGATTTTTTAAAGAATATTTTTGAAAAGGACCAACACAAGGCGTGGATTTTTTAAAGAATATTTTTGAAAAGGACCAACACAAGGCGTGGATTTTTTAAAGAATATTTTTGAAAAGGACCAACACAAGGCGTGGATTTTTTAAAGAATATTTTTGATAAGGACCAACACAAGGCGTGGATTTTTTAAAGAATATTTTTGAAAAGGACCAACACAAGGCGTGGATTTTTTAAAGAATATTTTTGAAAAGGACCAACACAAGGCGTGGATTTTTTAAAGAATATTTTTGAAAAGGACCAACACAAGGCGTGGATTTTTTAAAGAATATTTTTGAAAAGGACCAACACAAGGCGTGGATTTTTTAAAGAATATTTTTGAAAAGGACCAACACAAGGCGTGGATTTTTTAAAGAATATTTTTGAAAAGGACCAACACAAGGCGTGGATTTTTTAAAGAATATTTTTGAAAAGGACCAACACAAGGCGTGGATTTTTTAAAGAATATTTTTGAAAAGGACCAACACAAGGCGTGGATTTTTTAAAGAATATTTTTGAAAAGGACCAACACAAGGCGTGGATTTTGTAAAGAATTTTTTTTCAAGGACTATCAAAGGCGTGGATTTTTTAAAGAACAGTTTTACAATGACTATCAAAGGCGTGGATTTTTTAAAGAATTGTTTTGAAAAGGACTATCGAATGCGTGAATTTTTTAAAGAATATTTTTTCAAGGCGTGAATTTTTTAAAGAATATTTTTTCAAGGCGTGAATTTTTTAAAGAATATTTTTTCAAGGCGTGTTTTGTTTAATTGAACAAAGAGAACTACCACAGCAATGTCTTAAATTATTTCCTAGTAATCTAAGGCAGTTATCAAAAACTCCCCCACACACAACCACACGATTTGCAAGGTCGAGGATCCTAACAAGGACAATTTGACAAAATCCTTACCAACAGGTTTCCATTCATCAAATGGGTGGCCCAATACCTAGAGGACATAATTAACACGATCATGCTGATTTTTCTGTGTAATTATGCTATATTCTGCTACCACGTCGATCGGCTGTGGGGCAACACAGGCAGCACGTTTGGTCAAGGCCGTATAATTTGTCCTAATTTCCAATGAATTAGGAGCAAATGTGTTTAGCAAATTGCAAACGCACCGGAAGGACATAAATTTTCGTGCCAAAATATATGGAGTGAAAGGACACTGAAATTGAATATATAGAGTGAAAGGACACTGAAATTTTGTCAGTGGACAACAATCGTACATGAAAATCCCAAATTGAAGCAAAATATCGGAATATATTAACTAAACTTAGACTAAGTGTTAAGACCTTCTAGTAAGTAAAAAAACTGGTATTTTTTTCATACGATGAAGGTATATTCATGTCGACAATGCTGTCCTGATTTTTCACGAGTAATTTGTTATTTTCGGGTTGTAATGATTTTTCGACTCTAGTAAAATCGACCCACTTCGCAGCCCTGATTTTGTTATCCTTAGAAATAACAGTTTTCTTATTCTTTTGTTTCATTAGTTTGATGTTTTATTTAGCTGGACTAAATATTCAGTTCTATTCAACAAATAGCACAATAAATAACAGAGCAGCTCTTTGCTGTTTCCGCCAAGAAATTTTATAGTCTCTTTAATGGTAGACCGATCGTTTACACGTTGCTATCCTTAGTCATTGCCTTTTACGCACAGCAAGTACACAAAATACTCAGACGTTCTTTAAATGAAAACACCTAAGAAACTCATACTCATCCAAAGGACATCAACGATTTTGGCCAGCAATGTTTGGCCAAAACAATTTTCAAATTTCTGTGTCATCACCTGTAGTGGGCACAGTATGCACAAAATTGTTGGCTATCCTACCTATATGACAAGCATGTAATGTCGACTACAACAAATTTTAGTCAATAGTATCCTTTTGATTTTTAGGATTTGTATTTTAAAACCTTTTTTTCTCTGTTTAAATTAAGACATTTCGTTTTGCAAAAATATTTATAGAAAATATTTGCCGCATTTTATGTGCAAACAATAGATTTTTATTGTCCGTATCATCGGGTGTCATCTACGGTTATCGAAGCCACATTATATGGTTTGTTATTTGGTTTTATTCTGCCAAAAAGGATATGAAAATAATGGTGGAACAAATACCAATTGTTGAAAGGATTCTTTGTATGACAAAATATCATACATTCATTCACACTGCAGCTGATCTTGGTTTTAAGTTCCAAGGAATTGTGCCAAAAGTATGCCACAGCTAACTGGCAGCGGGTCCACATTGTTGAGTAACATATTTACAATTTTTGTCACAGGACTTACACTGTTACTTTCAATATTAAATAGATATTTCCTTTATATGCAAGGTATTCGGCATAACTTTTTAAGTATATTTTGGAATGTGCTATTAGTGTGGATTTTTAAGAATATTTTCTATAATAAGCCTGGATGTATAGGGTATAATATAAGACCTATGAAGACTTAGCAATAGTATTCCAAATATAGATCTACAGATGGCCTTTCCACCAGCTATAACAAATTGGATATTATACATAAAATGCCAACAGAAGGTATATGACTGCAGAAGAACATTTATCTACAATTATGCCAACATTTTGAATCCTAGGACTGACTCCCTCTTATTTAAAATATCATAAAATTTTCTAATCTGCATGTGCATTTTTGCACAAAGTAATTCTATGGACAGATGTTCTTCTTAACAAACTACCATAAAATTACATTGAAAATAAAAGATCTAATATTAATATATACCTCAAGGCTGTGGGTCCCGTGCCCTTTGGCTATGGCATACTTCTGACATAAGGTCATCTGCAAAAATAGGAAAAAAAACTCTAACTCCTATGGAGCCAGTGCGTGTGTGGCATGTTGATCCCAAGGGCCATAACTTCAACAATTGGCAATTGTTGCTCTATCTTTGCATAGAAGTCATTGTTGTAAGAAAACAAATATCAAACCATATAATGTGGCTTAGATTGGCGTAAATGACACCTAAGGTCTTGAACAATAACATCGATTGTCTGCCCTAGAAAATCCGTCAAATGTTTTGTGTAAATATTTTGCACATACCCATCATAATGGCTTAATTTCGAAAAGATTCTTTCAAATGTCAAAAAATATGGGCTTTTGGCCAAAAATATTATTGTTGCCAACATAATGTGTCCGTTCAATACAAAAGGATGACACAAAATACTCGCTGTGCCCTCTACAGGATATGCCATAGAAATTTGAGAAAAATTGGCCAAATATTGGTGGCCAAAATCGTTGATGTTGTTGTGTGTGTGTGTTTTTTTTTTTTTGTTGTTGCGTTCAGTAATGAAAGGCATGTTAATGCTGATCCTTGCTGTGCCGTAGACAATGAATGAGGAAAGGTACATGTAAACGATCGGTGTACCACGCTAGTGGCCATACAATTATGTTTATCCCTTTTTCAGATGGAACAGTAAGGGTGGTGTATTCCATCAATTGTGCTACATAAACGTCATTCCATAGGATATCTATTGGTGAAAAATATTCTAGAGGTCATCTATAGATTTAAGACTAACACTAAGACTTTCGTATATAGATGTGATTTTTAAGTCAAGTCTAAATAGAAGGCCTTACACATGACTTCTATTGAGATAAAGATGTGGGAGGAATATCTTTACCAGGTCTTAAATTTCCCATGGCCTCGTAAAGGCTCTTAAAAAGTCATTAAAAAGAATATTCATAAAAGTCCATGTTTATCGAGCCTAAAGTCCTTGTAAAATAATCCTTAAAATGTCCACGCTTATTGAGCTGAGACAGGGCCTAGAACATTCACAAATTACTTGGAATTATGTTCTGTTATGAAGTGTTTGAGCCACCAAGATCCCAGAATGCTAAAATATATCCATTTACGTTAGAAAATGCAGCTACGATCATCAGGGGACCCATAAAGCGGGTGCAGCTTTATAAGGGGGGCTACCTATATAGAAGTTGAGAAGGCCATCTGTAGATACGTGATTTAGGTCTTATCGTAAAGGGTATCACAATCCACGCTTATTCTAGAAAATATTCTTTAAAATCCATGCTGATAGCACATTCCACAATATGTATTATTAAAAAGGTTTGCAGAATAGCTTGGATATAGAGGAAATACCTACATATTATTGAAAAGTAACAATGTAAGTTCTTTGACATAAATTGTAAAAAAATATTACTTTACAATGCAGGCCCGTTGCCGGTTAGCTGTGGCATACTTTTGGCACAATTCTTCGGAACTTAAAACCAAGTTCAGCCGCTATTGAGCCAGCGTGAATAAACTACATTATATTTTGTCACACAGAGAATCCGTCCAATCGAACAATTGGTCTTTGTTCCACCATTATTTTCGTATCCATTTTGGCAGAATAAAACCAAATAACAAACCATATAATGTGGCTTAGATTACCGTAGATGACACCCGAAGTCTCACACAATAAAAATCTATTGTTTGCACATAAAATGCGGCAAATATTTTCTATAAATATTTTTGCAAAATGAAATGTCTTAATTTAAACAGAGAAAAAAGATTTTGAAATACAGATCCTAAAAGTCAAAAGGATACTATTGACTAAAATTTGTTGTAGCAGGCAATTTGTGCCTACTGTGCCCACTACAGGAGATGGCACAGAAATTTGAAAATTGTTTTGGCCAAACATTGTTGGCCAAAATCGTTGATGTCCTTTTTGTGTGAGTATGGGTTTGCTCGGTGTTGCATTTAAGAAAGACTTGAGTATTTTGTGTACTTGCTGTGCGTAAAAGACAATGGCTAAGGATAGTAACGTGTAAACGATCGGTCTACCATTAAATGGACTATAGACTTTCCTGGCGGAAACAGCAAGAGCCGGTTTGACATTTATTGTGTTATTTGGTGAATAGAATTGGAAATTGAGTCCAGCTAAATAAAACATCAAACTAATGAAATAAAGAATAAGCAAATTATTAGTTCCAGGGCAAAAAAAAAAAAAAAAAAAAAACACGTTTGCAAAGTCGATTTAATGGAGTTAAAAACTGATGTGAACCCGGAATACCAAACTCAGTCAGCGCGGAATAGGCCCTCCGCCTATGAGTCAGGGGGCAACGTTCATATACGGTTTCAAATTATACCAGTATGAAAAGTTCAAACGTCGGACGGGCCGACTATATGAAACATTTCACCACGTTGGGTACATTCAAGAGATGTTAATATCTACAATATCCTGTAGATAGAACAGAAATAGAATCTTTGGAGGACTATTGAGATGGAATCGGGCGAAATTATATGTGCTATCTATATAGATATTTGAACCAATTTAAAAAAAAAAAAAAACTGCATACACATACCATTCTGAAATCAATGAAAAATTGCTTGCCAAACGGACAGACTTAGATTCTTTGGTGTAACATTTGTATGAAATCGAGTAAAATTATGTATGGGAGCTATATATAAACACATGGACCTAATTGAACTACCCTCTGCCAAATTTCGTGTGAATCGAGCAAACAAATGCCCTTCGGTGTAACATAAAACCGAACGATAATATATATAAGACCAATATCAGAATCTGAACCGATTTAAACACGCCTTATCACGCATATATGCGAACTATATCTAAATCTTAACCGATTATAACAAAACTTCGCAGACATCAGTCTGGACCTAATTTAGTACTCTGTGCAAAATTATGTCTCAATCGGAAAATATTGGGAGTTTGGTGTATCATTCGCAAAAAAATCGGACGAAACTATATATGGGAGCTATATCTAAATCTTAACCGATTTTAACAATGTTTGGCATATATTAATCTAGATCTAATTCAGTACTCTGTGCAATATTTTGTCTCAATCGGATCAATATCAATATCGAGCGAAACTATATATGGGAGCTATATCTAAATCTGTACCGATTCCAAAAAAAAAACTTCGCGTACATAAGTATGGATCTGATTCAGTGCGCTGTACAAAATTTTGTCCCAAACTAACAAATATTTTGAGTTTGGTGCATCATTTACAAAATTTTTTTATCAGTTATAGTAAGGAATAGTCAGATATATGGAAAAATAATACATATTCTTCAAAATAACAGTATATGATTATAATATTCAAATAAATGACGTTTACTACATGTATTACATTTTATACAGGTATATGACGTTTTCGACGTTTACACCTTTTTGACAGTCGAAAACCTAAAAATTCGTCACACGTGAACTGTGCCAAATTTCATCCAAATCGGATCACAAATGCGACCTATTCTTTGTTAACAAAAATATCAGGGTCTGTCTAAGGCGTGGATTTTTTAAAGAATATTTTTTCAGGGTCTGTCTAAGGCGTGGATTTTTTAAAGAATATTTTTTCAGGGTCTGTCTAAGGCGTGGATTTTTTAAAGAATATTTTTTCAGGGTCTGTCTAAGGCGTGGATTTTTTAAAGAATATTTTTTCAGGGTCTGTCTAAGGCGTGGATTTTTTAAAGAATATTTTTTCAGGGTCTGTCTAAGGCGTGGATTTTTTAAAGAATATTTTTTCAGGGTGTGTCTAAGGGGTGGATTTTTTAAAGAATATTTTTTCAGGGTCTGTCTAAGGCGTGGATTTTTTAAAGAATATTTTTTCAGGCTAAGGCGTGGATTTTTTAAAGAATATTTTTTAAAGAATATTTTTCTCAGGGTCTGTCTAAGGCGTGGATTTTTTAAAGAATATTTTTTCAGGGTCTGTCTAAGGCGTGGATTTTTTAAAGAATATTTTTTCAGGGTCTGTCTAAGGCGTGGATTTTTTAAAGAATATTTTTTCAGGGTCTGTCTAAGGCGTGGATTTTTTAAAGAATATTTTTTCAGGGTCTGTCTAAGGCGTGGATTTTTTAAGGAATATTTTTTCAGGGTCTGTCTAAGGCGTGGATTTTTTAAAGAATATTTTTTCAGGGTCTGTCTAAGGCGTGGATTTTTTAAAGAATATTTTTTCAGGGTCTGTCTAAGGCGTGGATTTTTTAAAGAATATTTTTTCAGGGTCTGTCTAAGGCGTGGATTTTTTAAAGAATATTTTTTCAGGGTCTGTCTAAGGCGTGGATTTTTTAAAGAATATTTTTTCAGGGTCTGTCTAAGGCGTGGTGAATATTTTTTAAAACATATTTTTTTTTCAGGTGTGGTCTGTCTAAGGCGTGGATTTTTTAAGGAATATTATTTCAGGGTCTATCTAAGGCGCGAATTTTTTAAACATATTTTTCAGAGGTCTGTCTAAGGCGTGGATTTTTTTAAACATATTTTTTCAGAGGTCTGTCGTGGATTGGCGTGAATTTTTTAAACATATTTTTTTCAGAGGTCTGTCTAAGGCGTGGATTTTTTAAACATATTTTTTCAGAGGTCTATCCAAGGCGTGGATTTTTTAAACATATTTTTTTCAGAGGTCTGTCTAAGGCGTGGATTTTTTAAAAATATTTTTTCAGAGGTCTGTCTAAGGCGTGGATTTTTTAAACATATTTTTCTCAGAGGTCTATCTAAGGCGTGGATTTTTTAAACATATTTTTTCAGAGGTCTATCTAAGGCGTGGATTTTTTAAACATATTTTTTTAGAGGTCTATCTAAGGCGTGGGTCGTTTAAACACATTTTCCAGTGGTCTATCTAAGGCGTGGATTTTTAAACATATTTTTTCAGAGGTCTATCCAAGGTGTGGATTTTTTAAACATATTTTTCTAAGGCGTGGATTTTTTAAACATATTTTTCTCAGAGGTTTGTCTAAGGCGTGGATTTTTTAAACATATTTTTCTCAGAGGTCTGTCTAAGGCGTGGATTTTTCAAACATATTTTTACACGAGGTCTGTGTAAGGCGTGGATTTTTTAAACATATTTTTCTCAGAGGTCTGTCTAAGGCGTGGATTTTTTAAACATATTTTTCTCAGAGGTCTGTCTAAGGCGTGGATTTTTTAAACATATTTTTCTCAGAGGTCTGTCTAAGGCGTGGATTTTTTAAACATATTTTTCTCAGAGGTCTGTCTAAGGCGTGGATTTTTTAAACATATTTTTCTCAGAGGTCTGTCTAAGGCGTGGATTTTTTAAACATATTTTTCTCAGAGGTCTGTCTAAGGCGTGGATTTTTTAAACATATTTTTTTCAGAGGTCTATTCAAGGCCACATGAGTGATTTTTTTTTTAATTTATATATATATATATATATATAGAAGGTTCTATTTTGTTCTTTCTTTTTTTCCAGGTCTACTTCCTTATCCATATATGAAACAACAATGACAACGCAAAATTCCAAAGGGCAATATAATAAGGTACGTGATTTCTTGTATATTGCCAATTCATTCATGTTCATGCCCAACCCCCACGTCCCACTAAACTTCTTGGAATTTGTAAGGCATATACTCTGATAATTTGGGTAATTCCCATAGCAATTATTTGCTTAGATTTCATTTACATTTATTAGCCACTTAAAAAATGTTTTGCTTCATTAAACAATGAAGATAAACACACAAAAATGTCTGGGAAAGAAAATCCCCCCAAGAAAAATGGTCATATTGTTGTTGTTGGGGCTGTGTTCTAATCGAAATCACTTAATTCACTCAAAAATTACGGAGAGGAAGAGTTAACAAATTACTGTTAGTTTTATCTTTGCTAACACTTAAAAGCTTTACACTTAATCAGCAACATTTGAATGATTCCACACCATCCCTCTTGTTCTCTTCTGGTGGTGGCAATGGTGTACTTCCTGAAAAAAAAAAACAAAAAAAGAAAAAAAACTAGTTGTATCCCCTTTCCGTTTCCCCCATTTATTTTATTTTCCCAAAATCATGCGTTCTTAGCGAAAACTACTTAGCTGGCTGCTTGATGATAATGAGCGATAAGTGTGAATGGAAGCAGATATAATCAACAAGTTTGGTAGCACTTAAGTTGAAAAATAAATAGACTGAGAAGAACACTAGGCGTGGATTTTTTAAAGAATATTTTTTCTAAGGTCTACCACAGGCGTGGATTTTTTAAAGAATATTTTTTCTAAGGTCTACCACAGGCGTGGATTTTTTAAAGAATATTTTTTCTAAGGTCTACCACAGGCGTGGATTTTTTAGAGAATATTTTTTCTAAAGTCTACCACAGGCGTGGATTTTTTAAAGAATATTTTTTCTAAGGTCTACCACAGGCGTGGATTTTTTAAAGAATATTTTTTCTAAGGTCTACCACAGGCGTGGATTTTTTAAAGAATATTTTTTCTAAGGTCTACCACAGGCGTGGATTTTTTAAAGAATATATTTCTACCACAGGCGTGGATTTTTTAGAGAATATTTTTTCTAAAGTCATTTTTTCTAAGGTCTACCACAGGCGTGGATTTTTTAAAGAATATTTTTTCTAAGGTCTACCACAGGCGTGGATTTTTTAAAGAATATTTTTTCTAAGGTCTACCACAGGCGTGGATTTTTTAGAGAATATTTTTTCTAAAGTCTACCACAGGCGTGGATTTTTTAAAGAATATTTTTTCTAAAGTCTACCACAGGCGTGGATTTTTTAAAGAATATTTTTTCTAAGGTCTACCACAGGAGTGGATTTTTTAAAGAATATTTTTTCTAAGGTCTACCACAGGCGTGGATTTTTATTTAAAGAATATTGTTTCGAAGGTCTACCACAGGCGTGGATTTTTTAAAGAATATCTTTTCAAGGCTTTATCCAAGGCGTGGATTTTTTAAAGAATATTTTTTCAAGGCTTTATCCAAGGCGTGGATTTTTTAAAGAATATTTTTTCAAGGCTTTATCCAAGGCGTGGATTTTTTAAAGAATATTTTTTCAAGGCTTTATCCAAGGCGTGGATTTTTTAAAGAATATTTTTTCAAGGCTTTATCCAAGGCGTGGATTTTTTAAAGAATATTTTTTCTAAGGTCTACCACAGGCGTGGATTTTTTAAAGAATATTTTTTCAAAAGGTCTACCACAGGCGTGGATTTTTTAAAGAATATTTTTTCAAGGCTTTATCCAAGGCGTGGATTTTTTAAAGAATATTTTTTCAAGGCTTTATCCAAGGCGTGGATTTTTTAAAGAATATTTTTTCAAGGCTTTATCCAAGGCGTGGATTTTTTAAAGAATATTTTTTCAAGGCTTTATCCAAGGCGTGGATTTTTTAAAGAATATTTTTTCAAGGCTTTATCCAAGGCGTGGATTTTTTAAAGAATATTTTTTCAAGGCTTTATCCAAGGCGTGGATTTTTTAAAGAATATTTTTTCAAGGCTTTATCCAAGGCGTGGATTTTTTAAAGAATATTTTTTCAAGGCTTTATCCAAGGCGTGGATTTTTTAAAGAATATTTTTTCAAGGCTTTATCCAAGGCGTGGATTTTTTAAAGAATATTTTTTCATAAGGCGTGGATTTTTTACCAAGGCGTGGATTTTTTAAAGAATATTTTTTCAAGGCTTTATCCAAGGCGTGGATTTTTTAAAGAATATTTTTTCAAGGCTTTATCCAAGGCGTGGATTTTTTAAAGAATATTTTTTCAAGGCTTTATCCAAGGCGTGGATTTTTTAAAGAATATTTTTTCAAGGCTTTATCCAAGGCGTGGATTTTTTAAAGAATATTTTTTCAAGGCGTGGATTTTTTAAAGAATATTTTTTCCTTTCTATAAGGCGTGGATTTTTTAAAGAATATTTTTTCAAGGCTTTATCCAAGGCGTGGATTTTTTAAAGAATATTTTTTCAAGGCTTTATCCAAGGCGTGGATTTTTTAAAGAATATTTTTTCAAGGCTTTATCCAAGGCGTGGATTTTTTAAAGAATATTTTTTCAAGGCTTTATCCAAGGCGTGGATTTTTTAAAGAATATTTTTTCAAGGCTTTATCCAAGGCGTGGATTTTTTAAAGAATATTTTTTCAAGGCTTCTTTCTATAAGGCGTGGATTTTTTATAGAATATTTTTTCAAGGCTTTTTTCAAGGCCTCCTAAGGCGTGGATTTTTAAAAGAATATTTTTTCAAGGCTTCTTTCTATAAGGCGTGGATTTTTTAAAGAATATTTTTTCAAGGCTTCTTTCTATAAGGCGTGGATTTTTTAAAGAATATTTTTTCAAGGCTTCTTTCTATAAGGCGTGGATTTTTTAAAGAATATTTTTTCAAGGCTTCTTTCTATAAGGCGTGGATTTTTTAAAGAATATTTTTTCAAGGCTTATTCTATAAGGCGTGGATTTTTTAAAGAATATTTTTTCAAGGCTTTTTCTATAAGGCGTGGATTTTTTAAAGAATATTTTTTCAAGGCTTTACATAAGGCGTGGATTTTTTAAAGAATATTTTTTCAAGGCTTTACAGAGATGTGGATTTAAAAAAAAAAATATTTTTTTAAGACTTTACAGAGGTGTGAATTTTAAAAAGAATATTTTTTCAAGGCTTACAAAGGCGTGGATTTTTAAAAGAATATTTTTTCAAGGCTTCTTTCTACCAAGGCGTGGATTTTTTAAAGAATATTTTTTCAAGGCTATAACCAACCAAGGCGTGGATTTTTTAAAGAATATTTTTTCAAGGCTATAACCAACCAAGGCGTGGATTTTTTAAAGAATATTTTTTCAAGGCTATAACCAACCAAGGCGTGGATTTTTTAAAGAATATTTTTTCAAGGCTATAACCAACCAAGGCGTGGATTTTTTAAAGAATATTTTTTCAAGGCTATAACCAACCAAGGCGTGGATTTTTTAAAGAATATTTTTTCAAGGCTATAACCAACCAAGGCGTGGATTTTTTAAAGAATATTTTTTCAAGGCTATAACCAACCAAGGCGTGGATTTTTTAAAGAATATTTTTTCAAGGAATATTTTTTCCAAGGCGTGGATTTTTTAAAGAATATTTTTTCAAGGCTTTATCCAAGGCGAGGATTTTTTAAAGAATATTTTTTCATGGCGTGGATTTTTTAAAGAATATTTTTTCAAGGCTTTATCCAAGGCGTGGATTTTTTAAAGAATATTTTTTCAAGGCTTTATCCAAGGCGTGGATTTTTTAAAGAATATTTTTTCAAGGCTTTATCCAAGGCGTGGATTTTTTAAAGAATATTTTTTCAAGGCTTTATCCAAGGCGTGGATTTTTTAAAGAATATTTTTTCAAGGCTTTATCCAAGGCGTGGATTTTTTAAAGAATATTTTTTCAAGGCTTTATCCAAGGCGTGGATTTTTTAAAGAATATTTTTTCAAGGCTTTATCCAAGGCGTGGATTTTTTAAAGAATATTTTTTC
The DNA here is from genome assembly GCF_032173495.1 of Musca vetustissima. Taxonomy (NCBI): domain Eukaryota; kingdom Metazoa; phylum Arthropoda; class Insecta; order Diptera; family Muscidae; genus Musca; species Musca vetustissima. The sequence goes on from NW_026889470.1 coordinate 94,268, forward strand.
AAGGCTTTATCCAAGGCGTGGATTTTTTAAAGAATATTTTTTCAAGGCTATAAAGAAGATTTTTTCAAGGCTATAACCAACCAAGGCGTGGATTTTTTAAAGAAGATTTTTTCAAGGCTATAACCAACCAAGGCGTGGATTTTTTAAAGAAGATTTTTTCAAGGCTATAACCAACCAAGGCGTGGATTTTTTAAAGAATATTTTTTCAAGGCTATAACCAACCAAGGCGTGGATTTTTTAAAGAATATTTTTTCAAGGCTATAACCAACCAAGGCGTGGATTTTTTAAAGAATATTTTTTCAAGGCTATAACCAACCAAGGCGTGGATTTTTTAAAGAATATTTTTTCAAGGCTATAACCAACCAAGGCGTGGATTTTTTAAAGAATATTTTTTCAAGGCTATAACCAACCAAGGCGTGGATTTTTTAAAGAATATTTTTTCAAGGCTATAACCAACCAAGGCGTGGATTTTTTAAAGAATATTTTTTCATTGGATTTTTTGGATTTTTTAAAGAATATTTTTTCAAGGCTATAACCAACCAAGGCGTGGATTTTTTAAAGAATATTTTTTCAAGGCTATAACCAACCAAGGCGTGGATTTTTTAAAGAATATTTTTTCAAGGCTATAACCAACCAAGGCGTGGATTTTTTAAAGAATATTTTTTCAAGGCTATAACCAACCAAGGCGTGGATTTTTTAAAGAATATTTTTTCAAGGCTATAACCAACCAAGGCGTGGATTTTTTAAAGAATATTTTTTCAAGGCTATAACCAACCAAGGCGTGGATTTTTTAAAGAATATTTTTTCAAGGCTATAACCAACCAAGGCGTGGATTTTTTAAAGAATATTTTTTCAAGGCTATAACCAACCAAGGCGTGGATTTTTTAAAGAATATTTTTTCAAGGCTATAACCAACCAAGGCGTGGATTTTTTAAAGAATATTTTTTCAAGGCTATAACCAACCAAGGCGTGGATTTTTTAAAGAATATTTTTTCAAGGCTATAACCAACCAAGGCGTGGATTTTTTAAAGAATATTTTTTCATTGGATTTTTTGGATTTTTTAAAGAATATTTTTTCAAGGCTATAACCAACCAAGGCGTGGATTTTTTAAAGAATATTTTTTCAAGGCTATAACCAACCAAGGCGTGGATTTTTTAAAGAATATTTTTTCAAGGCTATAACCAACCAAGCCGTGGATTTTTTAAAGAATATTTTTTCAAGGCTTTGTCCAAGGCGTGGATTTTTTAAAGAATATTTTTTCAAGGCTTTGTCCAAGGCGTGGATTTTTTAAAGAATATTTTTTCAAGGCTTTGTCCAAGGCGTGGATTTTTTAAAGAATATTTCTTCAAGGCTTTGTCCAAGGCGTGGATTTTTTAAAGAATATTTTTTCAAGGCTTTGTCCTAAGCGTGGATTTTTTAAAGAATATTTCTTCAAGGCTTTGTCCAAGGCGTGGATTTTTTAAAGAATATTTCTTCAAGGCTTTGTCCAAGGCGTGGATTTTTTAAAGAATATTTTTTCAAGGCTTTGTCCAAGGCGTGGATTTTTTAAAGAATATTTCTTCAAGGCTTTGTCCAAGGCGTGGATTTTTTAAAGAATATTTTTTCAAGGCTTTGTCCAAGGCGTGTATTTTTTAAAGAATATTTTTTCAAGGCGTTGTCCAAGGCGTGGATTTTTTAAAGAATATTTTTTCTAAGGTCTACCACAGGCGTGGATTTCTTTACGACTATCCTTAAGATTATTACCTCTCGAATTTCTCCAATTCTTTGTCAAACCATAATTACCTTCTATCTACGATAAAGAAAACGTTTCTTTAAAGACTATCTTATCAACATATTGATACTGTGACGGTATGGCCGACTGTTATTATCGTCAAAGTCAATATAAAAAATCGTTACTCATGATGGTGACTTTCGGGTTAGGTGTTGCAAACGTTTGGCAACAAATGGGCTTCACCCATGGCGAGGCTGTCAGTGGAGCGAGGTGGAGTTCTCTTGGCCGGGCGTTTGGTGGATTATTTGTTTGTTCATGTTCGATTTGGAGCTCGTGTTGTTTCCCAGTGTAAATTCTCTGGAAACACGTGTACTGGCAACGGTGTTCTTGTTGGTGTTGCTGTTGATTGTCGTTATGTTGTTGGCTCGAAAAAAAAAAAACACAATCCTCAACTAAATATCCAACGACATCTATCAACACCACCCGTGACTGTTTGCCATAATTATCAGCGATTGTTGTTGTCATTGTTAGCTGTCATCTTTATTGCACGCCATGAATGAAAAAAACCGAATTGAAGGAAAACAAAAAAGACCACATAAAAAAACAAATAATAAAACAGCGGAATTTACTTTTATTTTAGCCGCATATCTGTGGTGACGGAATTTGAAAAGAACAACACCAACAACAACATGGTGTATTACTTGTCACTTTTATTAAGAATTGACGCGGGACTACTGTTTTACTCACCAAATATTGTAGCTAGTAGGTTTTTGTGTGGTATCTTCTTCCTATTATTGACTTTTGGTTTTGTTGATTTTTGATTTTTTTTCTTGAAGTTTCTTCAGATAAACTTCCTTTTTTCCGATTCTAAGAAGTCGTCGATTTCCAAGATAGAGATATCAGATATAGTTTACAGATGTTTTGCCCATTTACTGGAAATCGATAATGATTGAATTTTGTTGTCATTGCTGCGGTAGGTATTGCCATGTAATTACCCATGTCCTAGAAGCCACACCCTGTTCGAGAAGTTGTCGAGGAAATGTTATATTGCAGTGAACATTATTTGTATTTATCTGTTGCAGATAGCGAGTGATGGCGTTTTTGTTATCAGGGAAATATGGAGTGGATTTTTTATATATTTTTGTCAAGGGCTATCATAGGCGTCGATTATTTAAAGAGTATTTTTTCAAGGCCTAAAATAGGCGTGGATTTTTTAAAATTAATTTTTTCAAGGGCCATCATAGGCGTGGATTTTTTAAAGAGTATTTTTTCAAGGCCTAAAAAGGCGTGGATTTTTTAAAGAATACTTTTTCGAGCACTATAAGAAGGCGTGGATTTTGAAGATTATTTTTTCGAGGGCTAGAAGATGGCGTGGATTTTTAAAGAATATTTTTCGAGGGCTAGAAGAAGGCATGAAGGGTGGCGTAGAGGATGATAGATACCGATGAAATAGTGAGATAATATGTGCCGCAGGTTCACCCATAAGCACTATAAAAAATGGGTTGAGGCGTCGGGTTAGTTGCCCACTCTCGGAAAACCCAACCCACTATGAAAGAGCAAAGAAAAAGAAAACCCCCCTAATGTTGGCTGCAGATTTATGGTTAACAGGAGAATAAAAGACTTCGTCTCCAGATTCACTCCAGTAGATGAGCGAATTGCTATAATCCGTATAAAAGCGAAGTTCTTCTTCATCAGTCTCATTTGCGCCCATGCTCCGACCGAAGACAAAGATAAATAGACCAAAGATATATTTTACGAGCGCCTAGAAACAGCATATGACCGTTGCCCTGGCCATTACATTAAAATTATGCTAGGAGATTTTTATGCAAAAATCGGAACAGAAAATATATTTGGCCCCACCGTCGGAAAATTCAGCCTTCATGAAGAAACATCCGACAAGTGGATGAGGTTGATTGACTTCGCGGCAGCAAAAAACATGGTAGTTAGCACCACCAGATTCAAGCATCTCGATATACACCAGGCCACCTGGATCTCTCCTGATCAAGCAACGAATTCAAATTGATCATGTTGTGATAGACGGAAGGCATTCATCCAGTGTTTTAGACGTCTGATTGATCCGAGGAGCAAATATCGATTCGGACCATTACCTTGTGGCAGCCAAGGTACGCACCCGTCTTAATGTAGCAGCAAATGTGCGATCTAATGCAACACGGAAACTTGACGTCGAAAAGCTGCACGGTAACACTTGGGTACCAAAAACCACAACCAAGAAACCCATGGTACGATCAGGAGTGCCGTAATGCTACTGATGTGAAAAACGCAGCGTATAGGGCAACCCTGCAGACAGTAGCAACACGTAACGTGATGGAGTATTATCGGGAGAAAAGGAGAGAGGATAAACGTGTTTTCAGAAAAAAGAAGAAAGAACAAGAAAAACATGAGCGTGAGCAAATCGAGATGTACAGGAGTCAGAATGAAGTCCGGAAATTTTACCAACGAGTAAAACACCAAACCAAAGGCTTTGGTGCAGGCACATCCTCCTGTAGAGATGAAAAAGGAAACCTGGGGACAGATACAGACATCGTGTTGAGGATCTGGAAGGAGCATTTTGAAAAGCTTCTGGTATCAAATAGTGGCGGTGAAGAAGATAACCCAGAACCTATAATAGATGATGGTATAGAGTGTATACCACCTAGCCAAGATGAAGTCGGAATAGTAATTAATCGGCTCAAGAACAATAAAGCAGCAGGAGCCGATAGGTTACCAGCCGAACTATTCAAGACTGGTGGCCAGATGCTGGTCAGGAGCATGCACCAGCTGATTAGTAAAATTTGGCTAAAGGAAAGCATCCCCAATGATTGGGACTTCAGCATCCTGTCTCCCGTGCACAAAAAAGGCGACAAGACGATATGTGCCAACTATAGATGAATAAGTGCTATCCAGTGTGATGTGTGAACGATTGAATCCAATGGTCAATGACATTATTGGACCATACCAATGCTAATCCCCCATTGACCATACTTTGACTCTGCACCAAATCTTGGAAAAGACCCACGAAAAACACATCGACACATACCACCCTATCCGTTCAGAGGTGTTTAAAGCTATGTCTACGTTCGGCATTCCTGCAAAATTAATTCGGCTATACATGATAACTTTAACAGGTACAAGATCAGTAGTTAAAGTCGGAAAGGACCTTTCGGAGCCCTTTAATATCGAAAGAGGATTCAGACAAGGTGACAGTTTGTCGAGTGACATTTGTAAGATCCTGCTGGAAAAGGGCAGACGAGATGCAAACTTGAACAGAAATTACACTCTGTACACCAAACAACACATGTTACTCACCTACGCCGATGACATCGATATAATGGGTCGAACATTGTGAGCGGTAACAACCACCTTTGAACAAATTGAAAAGGAGTCTGCCAAAGTGGGTCTGGCAGTAAATGGCGAGAAGACCAAGCTGATGGTATCACCGCGCAAGACGTCCGGCAGACTCGGACCAACTGTGGAACTTGAGAACTACAGCTTTGAGGTAGTTAAAAATTTTGTATACCTTGGTACGGCCATAAATAATGACATCAGTTTTGAAATTCGGAGAAGAATTGTGATGACCAACAGATGCTACTATGGTCTAAGTAAGCAGTTTTGAAACAAGGCCACCTCACGCTAGACCAAACTCACACTCTACAAGACGCTGATATTACCCGTGCTATAATGTGGATCTGAAGCATGGGTACTTGCGCAAGCAGATGAGGCAGCGCTTGGGGTGTTTGAGAGAAAAATTCTCCGAAAGATCTACGGGCCGATCTGCGTCGACGGTGAATATCGGCGTCGAATGAACCACCAGCTTTACAATTTATACGTGGACATCGACATAGTCAGTCGTATTAAGCTGCGGTACGACTACGATGGCTAGGCCATGTTGTGAGAATGAATGAGAATGTCCCAGCTCAAAAGACATATAAAAGCGAGCCTACTGAAAGACCAAGTAGAAAACAACATCTTGGAACGTGGTCTTCCTTGGAAATTTTTTAAGTAATAAGAAGGCATGGATTTTTTAAAGAGTATTTTTTCAAGGCCTAAAATCGGCGTGGATTTTTTAAAGAATATTTTTTTGATAATTTCTCCCTTAAATCACTTAAATCTAATATTCCATTTTCCTATCAATTTTCCCTGGAAAACTTTCAATTCACATACACATAAATTCCCCTCACCAATTTACTGTCTCTATTTGTTGCTTATGGCCTTGTTGACGTTATGGTTGTTGTTGTTGTCATTTACAAGTGCCATTCACAAGTGTCGATTACATCAAAATTTTCTTGAGTTTGTAATTACGTATCATTATTTTCCATATTAACAATGATTCAATTAGAGAGCGACACCACTTAATAGTTGTCTGTCGGCTGGCCGGCCTATCTATTACCATGGCTGTCTGTCTGTCCGACCATCAATTTGTTTATTGTTAAAAATGTTCTCCCTTCTCTCATGGTGATAAGAATTGGGCCACCCAGTTGGCTGGGTTTGCCACTTTTTGTGGAAAAAAAAGCCAAACCAAAGAAAACCATCTGAAATTCAATGGAAGTTGTTCGTTTGTCGCTGTTCATTCAATTGTGAACATAGACTTCCTAGGAAAACCTTTAGTTCATTCTGTCGTTTTCCTTTTTTTTTTTGGTCTTTGAAATCACTTTGGCCAAGCCCACATAACTATTTTTTTTTGCCAAAGTGGTAAGTGTTGCTTTAACTTATGTCGATGTGGCTGGCTGGCGATGTCTATGTTGATGGTGATTGTCTATTTGTTTTGTTTTCACTGTCCGTCCGCATGTTTGTCTCCTCTAAGCAAACATTTGCGATAAATATCTTTGGAGTGAATTTTGGTTTCTTGGTTGGTTGGCGGCGGGGTGTGTTCCCTGGACAGACGGACAAACAAATAAATACCTTGTGTTATCATAACCTGATTCTAATTGCTGTTGATTTCCCCCTGCTTGCTTCTGACATTTTGTTTGGTGTGTCTGTGTGTGTGTGCATTCTGTTGCATGTCTTTGCTTTAGTTTTTTGGCAATTAGGGACTGCCCTCACCATTTCCCCCTGGGTATCACCTTTGGGACTGTGTGTGTGAGTTTTGGTTTTTTTTTTGGCAGCACCACCAATCAGTAGGTGGTAACTTCAAGTCAGGACAATTTTCACCTTCTTGGAATTCGAATTGAATTATCAGTAGTGGGAATTCTTGGTTTTATTTGTGGCCTCCGTGGCAGCAACAATTGAAACAAATTTTGCTATTTTTTTCCTGAGTGTGTCTATGGAGGGGGGGAGTTGACAAGAGTAGTGATTTTGAGGTCTTAAACACCTTCAATTTAGTTGTGGTACCAACACTGGCATTTGTTTTGGCTACATTGGTGATAACGCCCTTCATTGGAATTTCAATTTTTTTGATAATAAGAAACAAGTACAAGTTTGGACAATTTGGTAGGATGTGCTCTCGTGGCTGTTTTCCGATTTTTTTATTGTTCGATTTTTTTTCTCATTCTATTAGGTATGGTTCTTGGTCAATTGGTTTTGCTTGTCAATTGAGGTTTTTGGTAAAAAGGTGGTTAAGTAGTCTGCTTCGTTGTGGCCTAATGAGATTATTACAAGTGCAACAGATTGTGATTAAATAGATTCTAGGAATCAAGACACATATTCATAAATTATTGCAAATTGTTTAAAGGCAGATAACATTTCAGTAGAAAAAAAATTATAATCCTATTTTCAACGACTAATAGTCCAGAAGAATTTTTTCGACTTAGCTGGCTTGTTACAGAACGGTTGTTCCATAAGCCGAGCTTAACAAAACATTTCCAGTCGCGTCGGTCTTGTGCGCATCTTCTCCAATTTGAAAGACCACGTTCCAAGATTCTGTTTTGTACATGCTCTTTTCGTCTGATTCGTGGTCTTCCCCTTCTACGGGAACCATACACAGGCTCGCTTTTATATGCCTTTTGAGCTGGGGCATTCTCATTCATTCGCACAACATGGCCTAGCAGCCATCGTAGTCGCTGCAGCTTAATACGACTGACTATGTCGATGTCCGCGTATAAATTGTAAAGCTCGTGGTTCATTCGATGTCGATATTCACCGTCGACGCAGATCGGCCCGTAGATCTTTTGGAGAAATTTTCTTTCAAAAACCCCAAGTGCTGACTCATTTGCTTGCGCAAGTACCCATGCTTCAGATCCATATAACAGCACGGGTAGTATCAGCGTCTTGTAAAGTGTGAGTTTGGTCTGGCGGGAGGTGGCCTTGTTTCTAAACTGCTTACTTAGACCATAGTAGCATCTGTTGGCCATCCCAATCCTTCTCCGAATTTCAAAACTGATGTCATTCGTTTTATTTATGGCTGTACCAAGGTTTATAACATCTTTAACTACCTCGAAGCTTTAGTTCTCAAGTTCCACAGTTGGTCCGAGTCTACTGGACGTCTTGCACGTTGATACCATCAGCTTGGTCTTCTCGCCGTTTACAGCCAGACCCACTTTGGCTGACTCCTTCTCAATTTGTTCAAAGGTGGCAGTTACCGCTCTCAATGTTCGACCCATTATATCTTTGTCATCGGCGTGACATTTCTGTTCACTTTTGCCTCTCGTATGACCTTTCCCAGCAGGATGTTAAAAAGATCACACGACAAACTGTCTGAATCATCGTTCTGTATTTAAGGGCTCCGATAGGTCCTTTCCGACTTTAACTGCTGAACTTGTGCCACTCAAAGTTTTCCTGCATAGCCGTATTAATTTTGCAGGAATGCCGAACGTAGACGTGGCTTTAAACACTTCTGAGCGGATAGGGCTGTCGAATGCGTATTTATAGTCGACGAATAGGCGGCATGTGTCGATGTGTTTTTCGTGGGTCTTTTCCAGGATTTGGCGCAGAGTGAAAATCTAGTCAATGTGGGATTTGCCAGGTCTAAAGTCGCATTGGTTTGGTCCAATAATGTCATTGACAATTGGCTTCAGTCGTTCACACAGCACACTGGATAGCACTGTATATGCGATAGGAAGAAGACTTATTCCTCTATAGTTGGCACATATCGACTTGTCTCCTTTTTTGTGCACGGGACAGAGCATGCTGAGATTCCAATCATTGGGTATGCATTCTTCTAGCCAAATTGTACTAATCAGCTGGTGCATGCTCCTTACCAGTATCTGATCATCAGCCTTGAATAGTTCGGCTTGTAACCCATCGGCACAGGCTGTTTTATTATTCTTCAGCCGATTGATTGCTATTCTGACTTCATCTTGGCTTGGTGGTATACACTCTACACCGTCATTTATTATAGGTTTTGGGGTATCCTCTTCACCGCTACTATTTGATACCAGAAGTTTTTTAAAAAGCTCCTTCCAGATCCTCAGTACGCTGTCTGTATCCGCCACCAGATTTCCTTCTTCATCTCTACAGGAGAATGTACCTGCACCAAAGCCTTCGGTTTGGTGTTTTACCCATTGGTAGAATTTTCGGACTTCATTCTGACTACTGTACATCTAGATTTGTTCACGCTCACTTTTTTCTTGTTTTTTTTTTTCTGAAAATACGTTTCTCCTCTCTCCTTTTCTCCCGATAATTCTCCATCGCATTACGTGTTGCTACTGTCCGCAGTGTTGTCCTATACGCTGCGTTTTTCATATCAGTAGCATTACGACACTCCTGATTGTACCATGGGTTTCTTGATGGTGGTCGTTGGTACCCAAGTGTTGCAGTTTGTAGAGTGGGCAATTCTCTGCCACTGTGCTTCTATATTATTATCGGGACAAGGGGTGCTTTCATCAAGCAGTTGGGTAAGTTGAGCAGAGTAGGCTTCTGCTATCTGTTGTGTTTGCAGCTTTTCGACGTCGGGTTTCCGTGTTGCATTAGATTTGCTGCAACATTAAAACGAGTGCGTACCTTAACTGCTACAAGGTAGTCCGAATCGGTATTCACTCTTCTGATCGATCGAACGTTTAATACACTGGATGAATGCCTTCCGTCTATAGCAACATGATCAATTTGATTTCTCGTTGCTTGATCAGAGAGATCTAAGTGGCCTTGTGTATATCGAGATGCTTGAATCTGGTGCTGCTAACTACCATGTTTTTTGCTGCCGCGAAGTCAATCAACCTCATGCCGGCTAAACCTTCATGGGGGCTGAATTTTCCGACGGTGGGACCGAAGATATTTTCCCTTCCGATGTTTGCATAAAAATTTCCTAGCAGTACTTTAATGTCATGGCCACGGCAACGGTGATATGCGCTCTTAAAATATGTCTTTGGTCTGTTCATCTTTATCTTCGGGCGGAGCATGGCCGCAAATGAGACTGATGTAGAAGAACTTCGCTTTTATGCGGATTATAGCAATTCGCTCATCTAATGGAGTGAATCTGGAGACGTGGTATTTTATTCTCCTGTTTACCATAAATGCGCAGCCAAATTCATGTCTCGTTTCATGGCAGCTATAATAGAGGGCGTAGTCATCTGATTTACTTACGTCAGTCCTTTCCATCGCATTTCCTGTAAGGCCATCATAGCGGTTTTGTACTTCTTGAGTACATCCACCAAAGCGAAAGCTGCGCCTGTTCTGTACAAGGTGCGCACATTCCAAGTGCAGATTCACAGATCGTGGTCCTTTATACGTTTTCGGGGGTCGTCAACATTAGGGATGTTTGGTTTTCTTTTTCTTTGCTTTTTCATAGTAGGAAGAGTTTTCCGAGTGTGGGCAACTAACCCGACGCCTCAACCCATTTTTTATAGTCCTTATGGGTGAACTGGCGGCACATATTAGCTCACTATTTCAACGGGTGATGGATAGCTATTGTATCCAGGTGACACCACGGGGAGGTCAGTGTCCAAAATTGAGATGAAAGAGGGACCAAGATAAGCCTAGACATGTTTAAGCCAATTAGAGCCGTTGCTTTGTATCTATCATCCGCAACGCCACCCAGATTTTTTTCGAGGATTTCTTAAATATATTTTTTAAATTTTAAGTGATTTAAATTTTTAAATGATTTTAAGTGAGTGAGCTTGATGATCTAAGTTTTGCAATGAAACGGAAAGCCAGGCGAAGAACCTACGTTACCATTATGCGACGCGTTTCGCCGTTGGTTAAGCGGCTCATCAGGCATATTGGGCTATGTGGCTTTACAAAGGTCGTATGTTGATAACTTGTATTTATTCCGGCCTGATGCGAAACTTGCATATGCGAATTAAATTCAAATTTGTCAAAGTTCGACATTTGTCTTCATTCTAGGAACAGTCCTTTTCAAAGCAGATTTTTGTTGTAGCGATGGATAATTAATCCACACACCTACAATGTCTTCCATGGTATACACATGTTTTTGCGCAACCGTTTTGGAAGTGTGTTGATGGCTCAGAACGTTAAGCGTTCTGAGCCATCAACACACTTCCTTGAAAAAGTAAAGGACTATCGAAGGCTTGGATTTTTTAAAGAATATTTTTTCAAGGCCCATCAAAGGCTTGGATTTTTTTAAAGAATATTTTTTCAAGGTCCATCAAAGGCTTGGATTTTTTAAAGAATATTTTTACAACGACTTTCAAAGGCGTGGATTTTTTTTCTAAAATGATTGGATTGCTAATCTACGCTCTCTTATTCAATTGCAGCCTTTAAAATTTTGCCTTGTCTTTGTTTCTTTTCGGTGATATCAAGTACTAAATGTCCATACTCAAATAAAAGAATTTAGCTGTGCTATTAGCGCCAAAGAAATTTTCTCATGGATTTGCAAAGAATAACCAAAAAGAACAACAACAAATCGCTTGTACATGTTCTTGCATGAACAGCAAATACCGTGGGGATGTTTCTTGTTCTTCTTCTGTTCATTCGAGTGGTAAAGCCCCCGCTTATAAGTTTTGCGACAAAAATTGCCGGCGGCTAAATGTTTTATGCTGATGTTATTCTCTCCCTCCTTGGCTGTTTAGCTGTTCTAATGTTGGATGGTTTATCCACTTTAGTTCAACATGGATCCGAAGAGGATGATGATGATGCTGCTGATGTGGATAATGCTGCTCCTACTGCCAGCCTCTGCAACGGTGAGTTGTAGCTGCTGCTGTAGTTGTAGTTGTATGGTCAGAAATCCGCATAAGCAAATGCTCACTCTACTCATCATCAGCTGTGGGTTCCGGCATTGTTGCTTATATCTTTGCAAAATGTCCCAGTTGGTTTGTGGGCCATTTCTCAAAAAATATGCCATCAAAAATCCTGCTTTACAAGTTTACTCGACTGTGCAATATTTTAGACAGTAAGGTGAAAATCTAGGCCTTGGATAGTCATCAAAAAATCTACGCCCGGGGTAGTTCTCGAAAAAATAATTTAAAGCAAACTTGGGTCATTCTCTAGAACCTTTTTTAAAAAAAGTTTGATACTGCTTCTGAACACATTCTGTGAAAATTCAGACTTCTTTAAATATTTTCCAAACCATTAAAATGTGTAATAATCCCGACCCACTGTCCCAAAATTGAACTGCGCATTTGATGAGAAATTCACTTTTGGGAATTATCCTGACTGACGGACTTACCGACGATGATGATTATGATGGCTATGTGGCAATAGCAATGGAAGCTTTATGATGCTGAGCTACAATTTGATATTAACTCGATAAACATTTTATGATGACCGGTCTACCACTGACCATCCAGCCAGCCAAGCAGAAGGCTGGCCACGCAGTTAGTAAGCACCGAAATGTTTATGTTCCACCTACTCTTGGGAAAGGCATCTGAAGCAGCTATAACAGCAGCATAATTTCGTCTGCATTTTTGTGACCATCACTTTGCCGCCACATCAGCTGTCCCACACGCATATTGTTTCGTTTTTGTTGTTGGATACAAGTGTACGTGCTTTCTACCAACAAATTTTTTTTGACAGACTGAGTAGTTAGCTGGCAAGCAATCAGTCTGCATATCCATTTTTTTTGGTAATTTGGACTGGCCATCATTTCGCTGTGTTCCTTTTCTGTGTTAGGATTTGAAATCTTTTAGCTGGGATGAAAGTACATTTTTGGAAGTGGTATGTTCCCACCAAAATACACCTACACATTGTAAAGTATTATTCTAAAAAAAATCACGCTGATGATTCTTACAGCCCTTCAGAAATTTAGACCGCATGATGTATTCATGTATTACTGTCTTGTGGACCACTTTTATAGACAGAAGACCTCTTGGGTACTTCTCCTATAGACAGAAGACATCTTGAGGACCTTTCCTATATATGGAAGACACCTTGAGGACCTCTTCTATAGACAGAAGACCTCTTAAGGACCTTTTCTATAGACAAAATACCTCTTGAGGACCTCTTCTGTAGACAGAATACCCATTTAGGACCTTTTCTATAGACAGAAGACCTCTTGAGGACCACTTCTGTAGACAGAAGACCTCTTTAGGACCTTTTCTATAGACAGAAGACCTCTTTAGGGCCTTTTCTATAGACAGAAGACCTCTTGAGGACCTCTTCTATGGACAGAAAGCATTTTGAGGACCTTTTCTATAGACAGAAGGCATTTTGAGGACCTATTCTATAGAGAGAAGACCTCTTGAGGACCTCTTCTATAGGCAGAAGACCTCTTCAGGACCTCTTCTATAGACAGAAGACTGAGTAGTTAGCTGGCAAGCAATCAGTCTGCCTGCCAATTTTTTGATAATTTGGGCTGACCCTCATTTCTTCATGTCGTTGTGTCCTTCTGTGTTAGGATTTGTAATCATTTAGCTGGGATGAAATTGCGGATATTGGAGATTTTTGTTCTCACCAATATACACCTATTGAAATGTTTTTAAAAAATCTAAGCTTTGGATCGTCCTGAAAAAAAAAACATTTTTATAAAATCTAAGCTTTGGATCGTCCTGGAAAAAAAACATTTTTATAAAATCTACGCCTTTAATAGACCTTTAATTTTTTTTATTTAAATCTACGCTTGTAATTGTATTCCAGAAATATTTTTAAAAAATCTTTTCCTGTAATCCATCCTGTAATTTGGATAGTCCTCCAAAAATACTTTTGAAAAAAATTTATCAACTCTGACGGCTCTTAAAACAATGTTTAAAGATTTCGAAAATATTAAATAAATTTCAGCATTGTTTATATACCCAGTACCCAGAACATTTTCGGAAAATATGCCATATTTCCCCCTATACGCTGATTACGGTTGGTTTTCTTGTTCCCTCTTCGAACTAAAATACTGACTAGACAAGATGTAATTTTATTATTACCACTGCTATGACCAAATAGTAAATATCCACCCGATATCAAGTCAGTTGTTAGCGTTTATAAGAAGCATTTTCTCCTTTTCAATTCAGCGTTTATGGTACATGTGTTAAAAGCTGAGAAAATAAGGCTAACAAAAAACAACTACAAACAGCAAAAAAGTGGTTCCCAGGCTGTAACTACAAATATTTCTTCGGCGTTTTTTTCTTCTTTTTTTGGCTTTGGTGAATTATTACCCACTTGGAAAGCTGCAAACTGTTGGTGGAATGGATTTGATGTTCAACATTCGACCATACATATTTATATGGGTTATGTCTACAAACATACATAGTAGTTTTTGTAGAACGAGCTAAGTTAGCAGGCTGGCAATAAGGCAGCTTTAAAAGTTTGTTACGAAAATCCAAAAAAAAAGAAAAAAATTAACAACAGAAAAAATCAGAGTCAAATTGGTCGGCACACGCTCGAGGGCACACGCCATTTCCCACGGAGTAACATTTTGTTTTGGGGTCGTCTGTCCAGATGCCTGGCACTACTTCTTCTCGTCGTTGTCTAGAAAGGAGTTTAAAAAAAAACCAACAGCAACAACGATGGTTGCATTTAACCACAACAGCAGCGAAAATCTGCAACAAAATGCCTTGAATTTGATCAACACGCTTCCTTAAAGTGTACAACCATCAACAACACCCTCCTCTGGCATTGATTTGCGGCAGTGGCGGCAGCATTTACCCAAACAGCCTGCCAGCCAGCCAGTCAACCAACCGACCATCCATCCATCTAGCTGTTCATACCTTCACAGCCATCTGAAACTGAAATACCGGTCATCTTCTGGTGGTTGTGGAGGAGTTTGTGGCCGAAATGCTATTTCAATCTCTCTCTGCGGCTGTTGTGGCCTCCTCCAACCAATCTATAACCTGGCCATAAACGATCACTGAATCATCATCATCGACACAAAAGTGGTTGCTGGGGCTGCTGCTGCATGTATGTGGTGAAAATTTTTTAAGGGACAACACCATTAACTAGCATTCCTACTCATTCGCAGAGGGTGTTTGGAGCCGGATTCCCCTCCTGTCTCGCATTTGGCTGAACAGGGAGTTACTTCATTTGTTCGTGTATTTTGTGTTTAGTGAATTAACATTTTATTTATATTGAAACCCTTAGGGCAATGGTGTTTTTTGTAGTTGTTGTCCCCTTTTACATATTTATTGTCCTGTGGAAACATTTTTTTTTGTTCCGTTGATAAAGCATGGGAAACAAGCTTAGCTACATTATGGGAGTTACATACAAAGTTGTTAAGTTTTTTTCAAGTACTTCTAGGACATACATTTTTCCATGTCTAATTAGGCCATGGCGTTATTAAGAGACAGTCGATTTTTAAAACCATTTTGAGGACAGCTGATCCTGACCTCTGAAATGGATCTTGAAGATAGAACATTCTAATATCAATTTCGTTTTCAATTTTTCCTGTCATTTCCAAAATAGGTCAACTTCAAAATAGTTGACCATTTCCGAAATGCCACGTCATGGTAGCCACTAGTCATCGAAAATTGTATTGGAAAACAGTACGTCAAACTAAAATTTGATAAGAATTTATGGAATAATTTCGCCCAATTGTTGCCTGTATCACGAGACATAATATTATTAACCTAGTGGCGAGTTGTTATTTTTTTTTATCACAGAACTGATTTCAAACTAACCAAATAATCATAAAGACGATTGCGTTAATTGATAAGCTGTCGTAAGATATTCGCTATAAATGGCGAGAGAAAACGTTTGAAGATCTTATTAAGACCGATGAAATGATCTTCCGGATCTTCAATGAGCATTGCACTTTATGATAATTTTCCAAGGACTAAACATCTCATAAGCGTGGATTTTTAAGAAAATTTGTCAAGAAGGTTATTTGTATACATTTTTTCTGAATATATAAATCTGACATTCTACATTTGAAATAGAACATGAATGCTATATTTGAAAGACCTTTAAAATGTATTGTCTGGTATACAGATATCTTATTTGTGGATGATACGAATAATGTCTGCTGTATGTATATAGAAGACCATTCATACAGAAGACCTGCACA
Source organism: Musca vetustissima (assembly GCF_032173495.1). Lineage (NCBI taxonomy): Eukaryota > Metazoa > Arthropoda > Insecta > Diptera > Muscidae > Musca > Musca vetustissima. The sequence continues at coordinate 110,234 of NW_026889470.1, forward strand.
GAATATGCCAAATTTTAATAAAATGTCTCTATGATATCGTCTACCTTTAGAAGACCTGAACTCTCGATAGAAGTCCTGTGAATGATGGTTGATTTATATAAGATCTTTCTCCTATAGTTGGCTTAAAAATGTTTTCCATCTTTAGGTGTCTATTGCATTCTAAACAAGACATAATTGAAGACGACCAATCCAGTCCTGCTGTTCCAGCAGAGAGAAAAAAACGAGTATATGGCCACTAAGGTGGTACACCGATCGTTTACATGTACCTTCCCTCATTCATTGTCTTCATCACAGCAAGGATCAGTATTATCATGACTTTTATTACTAAATACAACAAAACGCACACACAATGACATCAACGATTTTGGCCCACAGTGTTTGGCACAGTTTTTCTCAAATTTGTTTGGCATATCCTGTAGGGGGCACAGTGTGTATTTTGAGCTATTCTTTCAATTTTACGTTGATTGTTGAAGGAATCTTTTCCAAATTAAGCCATTATGATGGGTATGTGCAAAAATATTTACACAAAATATTTGACAGACAATACAGGCAGACAATCGAATTTATTGTTTGAGGCTTTAGGTGTCATTTACAGCAATCTAAGCCACATTATATGGTTTGATATTTGTTTCTTACAACAATCTATACTAATAAAAGAGTAAAGTGATTGACTGACTGACTGACTGATTTAACGATTCATCAACGCCCAGACGAAACGGCTGAAGCTAGAATCTTGAAATTTTGGGTGAGGGTCACTCTTGGCCCAAATGTGACAGATAAGGCTGGGTTTTTGGAAATTCGTACTAGAAGGGTACGAAAAGTACTAAAAAGTACTAAATATGATATCATTTGTATTTGGCGAACCAGTAGAGCTAGAACTCTGAAATTTGGATTGAGGGTCACTGATGGAGTGTAGGATAGATGTACCAAAGGGTTTTTGGAAATTCGAACTACAACTATCCGAAATGTACGAAAATGTACTAAATTTTGTACAATTCTGTAGCATGATAATGGATAGAACTAAAAACTTGAAATTTGGAATGCGAATTAGGGTTGGGAAGTAGGGTCGATATAAGGAGATGGTTTTGAAACTGTGTACTCATGTGTACGAAAAGTAGGGGAGAGGGGGCACCTTTGAACACTTTTTTCTTTCAAGCCTCATAAAAATGTTCATGTTATAATTTTTGGTTTCTTATAAGTTTTAACTAATAGGTACATATGTAACCTTTAAAATGAATATACATATGACATACTTTAAGCTTGATATACATATTTTATTACTGTTTTAATGGAGGAAGTCAAAGTGTTCAAAACTGCCCCCCCAGGGGGGCACCTTTGAACAAAGCTTGGTATTTTTGAACGGCATGGTTTTTTACAGTGTTTATGTTCAAATATATATGTATTGTATTCATATATATCAGAAATGCATTTATTTATTAAAAAATATATACAAAAATATTCGAAAATTAAAAAATTCTGATCAAAATTTTTTAAAGCATAAAATTACTTAAAAACAAAAATTTATATGGTGAAAAATAAAGCTAATTTCGTAATTTCATTAGCCCATTTGAAATTTTTGAGAAATCGAAGCCAAAAGTTAAAAACTCTTTTTTACTGGAGTTTACTGGGTATGTTCAAAGGTGCCCCACCTGTGGTATTTTACGGAAATTTATAATAACTTTTTTTGTAATAAATATATATGAAAGAAAATACATTAGATATGTTTGAAATGATTATTGGAATGCAAAAAAATTGTTTAACGAAAGAAAACTTTCACAAAATTCTTCCTGCGCTCTTACAAACAAATGAAAAAAAGTTTACAATTACACTGCGAAAACATGGTCACCCATGTACAATTTTTCGACTACTGAAAAAGCTAGCAAAAGTGGTTTACGCAGATGAAGAACACGATTGGCACATACAAAAATTTGGTTGCTGGTCGGAAAAATTTTAAACCAAAATTTTATGAGCGCTGTTCAAAGCTGCCCCACGTTCAAAGGTGCCCCCCTCTCCCCTACTATATGGTACTATATTTGGTACAAATTTGATTTGGAGGTACAAATGGAGCTAGAATCCTGAAAATTGAAAGTAACATTACCGTCGGAGTATAGGATTGTGATATGTACGTAGTTTTGGAAATTTGTTACTTATGTGTACGAAAAGTACTAAATCGTACTATAATTGGTACAATTTGGATTTGGGTGAACCGGTAGAGCTGAAACAATGAAATTTGGAGTTAGGATCATTTTAGGGGTGTAGGATTGGGGTCAGGAATCAGTTTAAGACATTATTACTTATGGGTACTAAATGGTACTAAATTTGGTGCAATTTTAATTTTAGGTGAACCAATTGAGCTAGAATCATAAAATTTGGAGTGAGGATCACTGTCGAGGTGTAAGATTGAGATATGCAGGAAGTTTTAAAATTTTGTACTTAGGTGTACTAAATTTGGTACAATTTGAATTGTGGTTGAACCGATACAGTTGGAATCCTGAAATTTAGATTTTGGAGCACTGTGGGGGTGTTGGTTTGGGTTCAGTTGGAAGTTTTTTAAATCCGTACTAAATGGTACTAAATTTGGTACAATTTGAATTTTGGGTGAACCAATAGAGCTAGAATCATGAAATTTGGAGTCAGGATCATTGTTGAGGTGTAAGATTGAGATATGTAGGAAGTTTTAAAAACTTGTACTAATGTGTACTAAATTTGGTACAATTTAAATTGTGGGTGAACCGATGGAATTGGAATCCTGAAACTTAGATTTAGGATCACTGTGGGGGTGTAAGATTGAGAAATGTAGGAAGTTTTAAAATTTTGTACTAATGTGTACTAAATTTGGTACAATTTAAATTGTGGGTAAACCAATGGAATTGGAATCCTCAAACTTGGATGTAGGATCACTGTGGGGGTGTTGGTTTGAGTTTAGTACGAAGTTTTGGAAATTCGTACAACTGTGTACTAAATTTGGTACAATTTGAATTATGGGTGAACCGATAGAGTTCGAATCCTGAAATTTAGATTTTGGAGCACTGTGGGGGTGTTGCTTTGGGTTAAGTTGGAAGTTTTTGAAATTCGTACTAAATGGTACTACATTTTGTACAATTTGAATTTTAGGCGGACCAATGGAGCTAGAATCAGAAATTTGGAGTCAGGATCATTGTTGAGGTGTAAGATTGAGATATGCAGAAATTTGTGCTAATGTGTACTAAATTTTGTACAATTTATGTTGTGGCTGAAGCGATAGAGTTGGAATCCAGAAATTTAGATTTACGATCACTGTGGCGGTGTGGGATTGGGTATTTATGAAGTTTTGGAAATTGGTACTACTGTGTACTAAATTTGGTACAATTTGAATTGTGGGTGAACAGATAGAGTTGGAATCCTGAAATTTAGATTTTGGTTTGGGTTAAGTTGGAAGTTTTTGAAATTCGTACTAAATGGTACTAAATATAGTACAATTTGAATTTTAGGTGAACCAATAGAGGTAGAATCATGCAATTTGGAGTCAGGATCATTGTTAAGGTGTAAGATTGAGAAATGTAGGAAGATATAGAGATTTGTTTTTGAAATTCGTACTAAATTTGGTACAATTTGAATTGTGGGTGAACTGATAGAGTTGGAATCCTGAAATTTTGATTTAGGAACACTGTGGAGGTGTAGGATTGGGGTATGAAGGATGTTTTGGAAATTGGTACTACTGTGTACTAAATTTGGTACAATTTGAATTGTTGGTAAACCGATAGAGTTGGAATACTGAAATTTTGATTTAGTATCACTGTGGAGGTGTAGAATTAGGGTATGTAGAAAATTTTGGAAATTGGTACAACTATGTACTAAATTTAGTACAATTTGAATTGTGGGTGAACCGATAGAGTTGGAATCCTGAAACTTGGATTTAGTATCACTCTGGGGGTGAGGGTTTGGGTTACGTAGGAAGTTTTGGAAATTCGTACTACTGTGTACTAAATTTGGTACAATTTGAATTGTGGGTCAACCGATAAAGTTGGAATCCTGAAACTTGGATTTAGGAACACTGTGGGGTTGTTGGTTTGAACTAAGAAGGAAACAATAGAGTTGGAATCCTGGAACTTGGATTAAGGATCACCGTGGAAGTGTATGTTTGGGTTAAGTAGAAAGTTTTGGAAATTCGTGCTACTGTGTACTAAAATTGATACTATTTGGATTATAATTAAAATTTTATCTAATTCATGATTTCAATTGGATTGCATGATGTAGGTAGTAATGGAAATTTTTACTTATGTGTTCTAAGTGGTACTAAATGTGCTACAAATTGGATTTAGGTGAACCGATAGAATCCTGAAATTTGGAATTAAGATTGGGGTATGTGGGAAGTGTTGGAAATTCGTACTTATGATTGTTAACGTAGGTAGTTATGGAAATTTATATTAATGTGCACTAACTGATACTCAATTTGGATTTGGTGAAGCTATATTATTTTTTTTAAAAATATTACAAGAGTACAAATGGTAAAAAAATTACATCAAATTTAGAATAGAGGTAGATTTCTGTTGTGGTCGGAATGGGTGTGTAGGGTTGAGATATATAGGTAAATTTGAGAACATACTATGGCAGAACATACGTTCTAAATGGTTCTAAAATTTTAATAAGGGTCGATATAGGGTTTTAAATACATCCCACATTCGCTAACGAAGTAGCGGGTATATGCTAGTGCAGCATAAAATTCTACAAAAGGTAGATCAACAATTGGCAACTGTTGAAGTTATTTCCTCTGGGATTAAAATGCCACACACGAACTGGCTCCATAGGAGTTACCGATTTTGTTTTCTTATTTATTTAGAAAATATTTTTTTTTAAATCCACGCTTAAGGGTCTTGAGGTCCTTTAGAAAATATTTTTTTAAAAATCCACGCTTAAGGGTCTTGAGGTCCTTTAGAAAATATTTTTGTTTTAAAATTCACGCTTAAGGGTCGTGAGTTCATTCAGAAAATATTTTTTTTTAAATCCACGCTTAAGGGTCTTGAGGTCCTTTAGAAAATATTTTTTTTTTTTAAAACCACGCTTAAGGGTCTTGAGGTCCTTTTTTAAATTCAGGCTTAAGAGCCTTGAATTCCTTTAGAAAATATTTTTTAAAAATACACACCTAAAGGCATTGAAGTCCTTTAGAAAATATTCTCCAAAAAATCCACGCTTAATGGCTTGAAGTGTTTTAGAAAACATTTTTTTAAGACCAGGCTTAAGAGCCTTGAAGTCCTTTAGAAAATATTCTTTAAAATTCTTTTATAAATTTTTAAAATGTTTTTAAAAAATCTGACAGTCTTTCAAAAATATTCCTACCTAATAATCTACCTTCACCGTATGTGTTAAAACTGATAAAATATTCAAAATATTAACGAGCGTTATTAATTTATTTCTGTCATTGAAACCCTCACAAGGGAAGATGAAACACAAGGGAGCCTTCATAACGTTGATGATCATGGAGATCAAATGGATCATTGAAATTCAAACAATATTTGAACTCTAACACCGAGTCGTTGGGGCCCACCTATGTGGCAACCGCAGTAACAAGAAAAAAACAAAACGGCCAACGCCGCCACAAAAACAATAACCAACAATACCTTACACTTCGTCAGTATCTCTCTCGGCAAGTGATGATGATGATTCAGGCCATAAAGCAAGCTAACAAAATCAAAACAAAAACGAAACGGCAAAACAACGCAGCCATCGACGACGTACGGTTACAATAGGTTAATGAAACAATGCCAATTGATTACATTGATCGATGATTTCAATCGATTATTGTCCGGCAACTCAACAAACAGTCAGTCAGTTAGGCAGACAGTCCGGGAGAGGGCAGCAACATCAAATAAATCTGAATTCATATTCAGGAGAAAAATAACAAAAAATTCAGATCATCAACATCATCGAAATGCCAACCAAGTCTGGCTGGCATAACACGCATATTGCAACGAGTCGATGTGTATGCGCTTGCGCACACCCACACTGCAGCACTCAATGTGTGGTGCTACACTTTGCATTATCGCTGCAGTCAAAAATATTCCCCCAAAAAATTCGATCAGTCTTCTTTTTTAAGTGATTGTTGGCTGTTTTAGGATATCTTTTGTTATGTTATGGGTCACAGACATTTCTGCGGCTCACCTTTCTCTGAAATCAAACGGACACACACACTCGAACTCACAGTTGGACTTTCAATTATTGAAATCTAACAAATTACCAACAATTGATTAAATTTCACCTTCTCAATCGGTCACATAAGTTGGTCATTGGCAGTTAGATGGTGTATATTTGGAGGAGAATATTGCATGTGTGAATTACAGTGACCTGAATGTCCTCTATGTTCTTTAAAAATCCAGGCCTAATGGTCGGAAGTCCTCTAAAGATATTCTTAAAAAAATCCAGGCCTAATGGTCGGAAGGTCCTCTAAAATTATTCTTTAAAAAATCCAGGCCTAATGGTCGGAAGGTCCTCTAAAATTATTCTTTAAAAAATCCACGCTTAAGGCTAAGAAATTCCTCTGAAAATAATCTTAAAAAAATCCAAGCCTAAGGCTAAGAAGGTCCTCTAAAAATATTCTTTAAAAAATCCACGCTTAAGGCTGGGAAGGTCCTCTAAAAATATTCTTTAAAAAATCCACGCTTAAGACTGGGAAGGTCCTCTAAACTTATTCTTTAAAAAATCCAGACCTAATGGTCGGAAAGTTCTCTAAAAATATTCTTTAAAAAATCCACGCTTAAGACTGGGAAGGTCCTCTAAACTTATTCTTTAAAAAATTCACGCTTAAGACTGGGAAGGTCCTCTAAACTTATTCTTTAAATAATCCAGGCCTAATGGTCGGAAAGTTCTCTAAAAATATTCTTTAAAAAATCCACGCTTAATGGTCGGAAGGTCCTGTAAAAATATTCTTTAAAAAATCCACGCTTAATGGTCGGAAGGTCCTGTGAAAATATTCTTTAAAAAATCCACGCTTAAGGCTGGGAAGGTCCTGTAAAAATATTCTTTAAAAAATCAACGCTTAATTGTAGGAAGGTCCTCTAAAAATATTCTTTAAAAAATCCACGCTTAATGGTCGGAAGGTCTTCTAAACCTATTCTTTAAAAAATCCACGCTTAGTGGCCTGAAAGCCCTCTAAAAATTTTCTTTAAAAAATCCACGCTTAGTGGCCTGAAAGCCATCTAAAATATTCTTTAAAAAATCCACGCTTAGTGGCCTGAAAGCCCTCTAAAAATTTTCTTCAAAGGTCCACGCTTATGGCTGGGAAGGTCCTCTAAAATATTCTTTAAAAAATCCACGCTTAAGGCTCAGAAGGTCAGAAGGTTCTTCTAATTAATATGCAAATTATTCACCCATTACCGCCACTAACCACTGTGCTTCCTCCCTCCCACTCTCTAACTCACTCCAATCCTCACTCAACAGCACATGCAATGCGTGCATTTGTACCATTTATAAGTGACTGGTGACTAGTGACTGCATTGATTAACCCCTCACTGAGAACATTTAATGTGTAATAACGATTTGTAGCTACAAACATTCAAACAAATCTCCACCTCGATCATCGTCATCCCACCATTCCCTGGGATGAAGGTGGAGGAGGATGATGATGATGATACCTTAAACGGCAAAACATTGGACTATGTGTAGCGTTGGGCCCCCACTTGTGATGGACTCCGTTGGATATTTCTTCATGTAGTTTCATTCAAGAATAGCAACAACTAACCAACCGCTTAACTAACCTAAGCTTAGCTTCTTCCTGCCTGCCATAGCGTTAAGCTCTACATACGACGAACATGTTGAAATTCCCAGTATTAAACACCATCAATCATGTGCAGCATGTGTGCCATTAGTAGAGTACAGCAAAGTTTTTTTAGTTGTTTTGGAACGGCTTCTCACAAACTTCCTACACTCGACAGTGGAAATGTTCCACCATCATCACCACCTCCAACTTGGCTATCGAAGACGACGAGACGAAGGTGGACAGACAAACCACAAACAGAAAGCCATCAACACGACTTTTGTTGGATCGCTTGGGATGATGGTGATGATGATGAGATGGGTTGGTTGGTCGACTCACTGGCCGACTGCCTCGTCTGAATTGTTGGATCGGGGGATGTACTCTTTTGTTTGCAACTACTGACAAAACATCATATTTCATGGCTCCAATTTGTTTACATGCGTAGTTTAGATGCCCAGTGTGCCGATCCATCCGTCCATCCAACCATCGATAATGGCAACAACAACAACCGCAACAGCCACTATTTGGGATTTATTTGAATTTTACATGATTTCGGAATGAAACATGCATCAGTCAGTCAGAGTCTGTCATTGAAAATAATATTTCATAATCAGTTAAGTTTTGATGGGAAGACGTATTGATTTTCGAATGAAGCATCAATATCTGTTTTTTTTTTAATTTTTAAATTTAGTTAAAACTTAAGGAACACACGCATTAAACCACTCACAGGAGAATAGATGACAAGATAACCTGAAGAATAATCAGATCCTTAAGCGTGGATTTTTTAAAGAATATTTTTTAGAGGACCTTGAGACCACTAGGCGTGGATTTTTTACAGAATATTTTTTAGAGGACTTTCAGACCATTAGGCGTGGATTTTTTAAAGAATATTTTTTAGAGGACTTTGAGATATTTCCTAGAGGACTTTCAGACCATTAGGCGTGGATATTTTAGAATATTTTTTAGAGGACTTTGAGATATTTCCTAGAGGACTTTCAGACCATTAGGCGTGGATATTTTAGAATATTTTTTAGAGGACTTTGAGATATTTCCTAGAGGACTTTCAGACCATTAGGCGTGGATATTTTAGAATATTTTTTAGAGGACTTTGAGATATTTCCTAGAGGACTTTCAGACCATTAGGCGTGGATATTTTAGAATATTTTTTAGAGGACTTTGAGATATTTCCTAGAGGACTTTCAGACCATTAGGCGTGGATATTTTAGAATATTTTTTAGAGGACTTTCAGACCATGAGGCGTGGACTTTATAAAGAATAATTTTTAGAGGATTTAGAGACACCTGAGCGTGGAATTTTTAAGGAAAATTTTTGAGAGGACTTTCAGACCATTAGACGTGGATTTTTTAAAGAATATTTTTTAGAGGACTTTCAGACCATTAGGCGTGGATTTTTTAAAGAATATTTTTTAGAGGACTTTGAAACACCTGAGCATGGATTTTTTAAACAATATTTTTAGAGGACAAAAAACTAAGGGAACTGATGAGGATCAGTGGCGTGATCCGAAACTATAGTCTTCCCTGCCTTACCCCTCGGCAAATAATGCCATACATTCCCCACTAATAAATAGTTGTTTTTTTTATAAAAACAACAAACTGGGATTCAGCCTGACTATTTTGCAAAAACAAAATACAAATGGCAATTTTCCAAAGGAGCTTAAACTGTTTCCTTTTTTTAAACAAAGCCATTCTTTCAAAACGATAACATATATGTTAGAGTATGGGTGGTATTGATAGTTGTTGTATTCTGTGTGTTTTTCTTTTCTTCTCTTTTGTGGTATTTTGAATGACATCCATGAAAATTAATACATTGTCACAGCATTTGAATATCCCATGAACACAATAAAAATTTCCCCAAACAAATAAAGAAATGAAACTTTGTAAAGATCTGTAACGACTCTATTCTGTAGAAGTTTTTATCTAATGACCGATCTGGTGTTTGTTGGTGTTTTTCATTAATTGACACTTCCATGGCTGTCATAAACGCCAACACCATTAAAAGGCAATGCAGCACAACAACACCTTGAATCAGCCAAAGGGGGACCCTGATGCAGTAAAGGAGCCATCAGCCAGCCTCTGGTGGTTCCTTTTGTGATAATACAAAGTCGCATGGTCATTGTTGTGGCTAGCCAATGGAAATGGGCATTCATGTGTGTGGCATTGTCACATCTTTATGGTCGAGTAGCATAAAAGATGTTTGGTCATCCGCAAGCTGTGACAACTATTTTGTGTGTCTTTGTTATGATATCAAATTTTTACGACATTTCTTTAAAAGGGGGAACAATGTTTTCCTATGCATTCGCCTTCTCCCACCCTACTCCTTTGGTCCCAAAAGGTAAAATGAGATATTGATTTGCTGATAAGCTCCATAAAAAAATTACATGAGATAGGATTAAAAGCCAGCCAACAAAAAATATTTGAATGAATTTTTGGATGAGGGTTAGAAGAGTCACATAAATGTCTCGTAATGACTCTACTAGTATTTATTTATTGGTTGAATGACTGGCTGACTGACTGGCCAGAAGGATAAGGGATATTTTTGTTTGGAAATTGTAACAGCTTGTATTAGGGTTTACCCTAGAATTCCCCACTATGGTTCTGTCTGGTAATTGAGTGTAGATCACATTCTGTTTATCTGATAACATGATCAGGTGAAATTTGTAGCAGTTAGGTGTTACCCAAACACCAGCAACAATAACAGCAACTCAACGTTGGTGGGCTACGAAGTAAAACCAATAAATGATCTGTGGACTAGAGAAGACATAAAAAGGGTTTCTCCAATTGTTTATGTGTAATGATATTGAGATACCATCATCATCAACGACATCGTGGAAACCACGCAATAGAAGACCTCTATGCCAGCCTGTCAGCCACAATAGCCGGTGGTTTTATATCCATTTTATGGTTTAATTTGTTTTCCCAATGAAAACACAGACACGTTAATGTTTAAATGGAAAATGTGTGACAGCCATGGAATGAGGGCAAGCGAGGGAGAGGGGGAAAGAGGGTAAGGAGACACGCACATCAATTACTGTCCCAGATAATGTAAAAAAAAAAACAAATCAATGGATGATCGAGGTAGACATTTGTTTTGTGTTTTTGTATAAAGTTGTCACTTTGATGGTGGCGGTGGTGGGCGACAACAACATTACCGATCGATCGTTGGACCAAACGACCGTTCATCCTGGCTGGCGTTTGACCTGTCCTCCATAGACGACAATAAATTATGTGGTAATTTTGATAAACAACAAACAAATAAAATAAAGATGTTTTACCCCCACTCCACTCCTTTTTTGGTTGGTGGCTATGTGGTTTCTAGGCTAGAAAAAGGGTCTTAAAATGTTTTCTAAATTCTGGACGATAAAACTCTGCTGATAACATAATTGAGGAAGTTGGTAAATGCTTCTGAGATTGAAATTGGGAAAATTGATTCTCGAAAGAACAAAACACGATGTACACAATATTAGTTAATTTGTTTGTTTTGGGAAATTCGTGGAATTAACTTGTCAGGGGCCAGGCAAATGAGCGGAGAAGATTTGGAGATTACATTGTTGTGTAAAAGAAAATGTTTATGTTTAGAGTGGATGATGATAATATGGGCCAATAAAGGTGCAATTATTTATTGATAACAATGAAAACAGAAAAGAAATACTAAAATGGGCACAGAATCTTGAAACCAACACCATCAAGCATCTGTTCTCATGAAATAAAACCTCTTCTGGGCCCCCAAGAAATAATTTTTTCGTTTAACACCTTCTCTCCTTGGGTGGTTGCTCAAAAACTAATTTAGTTTTTTGTTTTTTATTACTCGATTAAAATAGCGCCCGCATGTTAATTCAATCCCACTACAACAGTTTGGCCATCTTCTCACTTTAATTGCTTCATTTTTTCTGTAAATGTAACCAAGTCAGCAGATGTTGTTATCCCCCTGGTTAAGTGGTAATGAATTATTTAAATATTCAAATACGTTTTATGACAAATAAATTTCCATGTAACCACCTAGGGATAAATGTTTTCATATGGGAAAATATGTTATTTGAAGTTTTTAAATGAGACGCTAATGTCGTCATAATCAACACATTTTTAACATAACTCGATCAGCAGGTGACGAAAAAGTAGACAAAAATGTGATATTGGCCCTTTGAAATATTTGCCGAACCGCAATAAAATTCATTGAAATATGTAAAACGAAATTTTCACAAAAAAACCACTTGGGGGTAATGTTTAAATTAAATAATTAAAAGTTCAATGAGAGGAGAAGAAGACATTTCAGCATTTTCGATTAAAGAAATGTTAAATATTACCATATTCAAAAAAAAAAAAAACAAAAACAATGTTAGGAATGAGACCTACGAATTGACACAAGAATCACATAAAGTAATTTAAAAAATATTCTTTAAAAAATCCACGCCTAATGGTCTCAAAGTCCTCTAAAAATATTCTTTAAAAAATCCCCGCCTAATGGTCTCAAAGTCCTCTAAGAAATATTCTTTAAAAAATCCACGCCTAATGGTCTCAAAGTCCTCTAAAAAATATTCTTTAAAAAATCCCCGCCTAATGGTCTCAAAGTCCTCTAAGAAATATTCTTTAAAAAATCCACGCCTAATGGTCTCAAAGTCCTCTAAAAAATATTCTTTAAAAAATCCACGCCTAATGGTATGATAGTCCTTGAAAAAATATTCTTTAAAAAATCCACGCCTAATGGTCTCAAAGTCCTCTAAAAAATATTCTTTAAAAAATCCACGCCTAATGGTCTCAAAGTCCTCTAAAAAATATTCTTTAAAAAATCCACGCCTAGTGGTCTCAAAGTCCTCTAAAAAATATTCTTTAAAAAATCCACGCCTAGTGGTCTCAAAGTCCTCTAAAAAATATTCTTTAAAAAATCCACGCCTAGTGGTCTCAAAGTCCTCTAAAAAATATTCTTTAAAAAATCCACGCCTAGTGGTCTCAAAGTCCTCTAAAAAATATTCTTTAAAAAATCCACGCCTAGTGGTCTCAAAGTCCTCTAAAAAATATTCTTTAAAAAATCCACGCCTAGTGGTCTCAAAGTCCTCTAAAAAATATTCTTTAAAAAATCCACGCCTAGTGGTCTCTAAAAAATATTCTTTAAAAAATCCACGCCTAAGTCCTCTAAAAAATATTCTTTAAAAAATCCACGCCTAGTGGTCTCAAAGTCCTCTAAAAAATATTCTTTAAAAAATCCACGCCTAGTGGTCTCAAAGTCCTCTAAAAAATATTCTTTAAAAAATCCACGCCTAGTGGTCTCAAAGTCCTCTAAAAAATATTCTTTAAAAAATCCACGCCTAGTGGTCTCAAAGTCCTCTAAAAAATATTCTTTAAAAAATCCACGCCTAGTGGTCTCAAAGTCCTCTAAAAAATATTCTTTAAAAAATCCACGCCTAGTGGTCTCAAAGTCCTCTAAAAAATATTCTTTAAAAAATCCACGCCTAGTGGTCTCAAAGTCCTCTAAAAAATATTCTTTAAAAAATCCACGCCTAGTGGTCTCAAAGTCCTCTAAAAAATATTCTTTAAAAAATCCACGCCTAGTGGTCTCAAAGTCCTCTAAAAAATATTCTTTAAAAAATCCACGCCTAGTGGTCTCAAAGTCCTCTAAAAAATATTCTTTAAAAAATCCACGCCTAGTGGTCTCAAAGTCCTCTAAAAAATATTCTTTAAAAAATCCACGCCTAGTGGTCTCAAAGTCCTCTAAAAAATATTCTTTAAAAAATCCACGCCTAGTGGTCTCAAAGTCCTCTAAAAAATATTCTTTAAAAAATCCACGCCTAGTGGTCTCAAAGTCCTCTAAAAAATATTCTTTAAAAAATCCACGCCTAGTGGTCTCAAAGTCCTCTAAAAAATATTCTTTAAAAAATCCACGCCTAGTGGTCTCAAAGTCCTCTAAAAAATATTCTTTAAAAAATCCACGCCTAGTGGTCTCAAAGTCCTCTAAAAAATATTCTTTAAAAAATCCACGCCTAGTGGTCTCAAAGTCCTCTAAAAAATATTCTTTAAAAAATCCACGCCTAGTGGTCTCAAAGTCCTCTAAAAAATATTCTTTAAAAAATCCACGCCTAGTGGTCTCAAAGTCCTCTAAAAAATATTCTTTAAAAAATCCACGCCTAGTGGTCTCAAAGTCCTCTAAAAAATATTCTTTAAAAAATCCACGCCTAGTGGTCTCAAAGTCCTCTAAAAAATATTCTTTAAAAAATCCACGCCTAGTGGTCTCAAAGTCCTCTAAAAAATATTCTTTAAAAAATCCACGCCTAGTGGTCTCAAAGTCCTCTAAAAAATATTCTTTAAAAAATCCACGCCTAGTGGTCTCAAAGTCCTCTAAAAAATATTCTTTAAAAAATCCACGCCTAGTGGTCTCAAAGTCCTCTAAAAAATATTCTTTAAAAATCCACGCCCATTTGGCAGAGGTAGATACACCTCTAAAAAATATTCTTTAAAAATCCACGCCTAGTGGTCTCAAAGTCCTCTAAAAAATATTCTTTAAAAAATCCACGCCTAGTGGTCTCAAAGTCCTCTAAAAAATATTCTTTAAAAAATCCACGCCTAGTGGTCTCAAAGTCCTCTAAAAAATATTCTTTAAAAAATCCACGCCTAGTGGTCTCAAAGTCCTCTAAAAAATATTCTTTAAAAAATCCACGCCTAGTGGTCTCAAAGTCCTCTAAAAAATATTCTTTAAAAAATCCACGCCTAGTGGTCTCAAAGTCCTCTAAAAAATATTCTTTAAAAAATCCACGCCTAGTGGTCTCAAAGTCCTCTAAAAAATATTCTTTAAAAAATACACGCCTTGTTTAGAGGCCTCTAAAAAATATTCTTTAAAAAATCCACGCCTCTAAAAAATATTCTTTAAAAAATCCACGCCTAGTGGTCTCAAAGTCCTCTAAAAAATATTCTTTAAAAAATCCACGCCTAGTGGTCTCAAAGTCCTCTAAAAAATATTCTTTAAAAAATCCACGCCTAGTGGTCTCAAAGTCCTCTAAAAAATATTCTTTAAAAAATCCACGCCTAGTGGTCTCAAAGTCCTCTAAAAAATATTCTTTAAAAAATCCACGCCTAGTGGTCTCAAAGTCCTCTAAAAAATATTCTTTAAAAAATCCACGCCTAGTGGTCTCAAAGTCCTCTAAAAAATATTCTTTAAAAAATCCACGCCTAGTGGTCTCAAAGTCCTCTAAAAAATATTCTTTAAAAAATCCACGCCTAGTGGTCTCAAAGTCCTCTAAAAAATATTCTTTAAAAAATCCACGCCTAGTGGTCTCAAAGTCCTCTAAAAAATATTCTTTAAAAAATCCACGCCTAGTGGTCTCAAAGTCCTCTAAAAAATATTCTTTAAAAAATCCACGCCTAGTGGTCTCAAAGTCCTCTAAAAAATATTCTTTAAAAAATCCACGCCTAGTGGTCTCAAAGTCCTCTAAAAAATATTCTTTAAAAAATCCACGCCTAGTGGTCTCAAAGTCCTCTAAAAAATATTCTTTAAAAAATCCACGCCTAGTGGTCTCAAAGTCCTCTAAAAAATATTCTTTAAAAAATCCACGCCTAGTGGTCTCAAAGTCCTCTAAAAAATATTCTTTAAAAAATCCACGCCTAGTGCTCTCAAAGTCCTCTAAAAAATATTCTTTAAAAAATCCACGCCTAGTGGTCTCAAAGTCCTCTAAAAAATATTCTTTAAAAAATCCACGCCTAGTGGTCTCAAAGTCCTCTAAAAAATATTCTTTAAAAATCCACGCCCATTTGGCAGAGGTAGATACACCTCTAAAAAATATTCTTTAAAAATCCACGCCTAGTGGTCTCAAAGTCCTCTAAAAAATATTCTTTAAAAAAATCCACGCCTAGTGGTCTCAAAGTCCTCTAAAAAATATTCTTTAAAAAATCCACGCCTAGTGGTCTCAAAGTCCTCTAAAAAATATTCTTTAAAAAATCCACGCCTTTGGAAGCCCTTGAAAAAATATTCTTTAAAAAAATCCACGCCTTTGGAAGCCCTTGAAAAAATATTCTTTAAAAAAATCCACGCCTTTGGTAGCCCCACAAAAAAATATTCTTTAAAAAATCCAATCCTTTGGTAGCCCTACAAAAAAATCTTTAAAAAAATCCACGCCTTTGGTAGCTCTTGAAAGAATATTCTTTAAAAAATCCGCACTTTTTTTTGAAAATATTTACTCTTTATTTAAAATTATGCCCCATTAAATCATGCCGAAATGCAGTGTCATGCATAATTTAGTTATTGATTTAGTCGGCGGCTATGTGTGAATGAGTAAATATGCCCATATAATTACACTGTGCAGCACTAAAATCTTGAACCAATC
>NW_026889471.1:0-12575 GCF_032173495.1 Musca vetustissima
TACGTGTGCGTGCACCATACCGTCGTTCCTTTCATATGGTTGCACTGTAACTTGTTTGCGACATTCATACATAAATATATTATTCGAACATATATAAAGGTAGTTGGTGCTGTACTTTTTTCTTGTTCATTTTTAGTTCACATTACGGCCGCTAGGGTGCGCTGTCCATATAAGGAAATTCTGAGAAAAACTTGAATTTTTCGAGACTTATTCAAATATTTTGTTTTTTCTTGGACATTTACATCCTGTGATTCGTTCCTTCTCCTGTGCTTATTTGTAGTACATAATCTCACCACTAGAGGGCGTTCCGTAAATACAAAACCATTTAGAAAACTTTAATTTCCTCGATTATTGATCAATACTTCCTGGATCTACTTCGATCGTTTGGACATCACTCAACTGCACATTTGTTCAGACGGTGTAATCATTCGTAGTTTGCTCCATTGTCACCAGGGGGCGCTTTACATAGATCAAAATACATCGAAAATCATAGTAGGTAGACATTACCTACTTCATTTATTTTCTTCCATCGTTTTACCAATTGTACATTCTATTACCACTAGGTGGCGCTGTACAGAAAAGAAAATACGAAGGAAAACGTATTTTTCAACAACTTTTTAGATATTTTGACGAAATTTGCTTGGGATATTATCCTACTTCCTCTCGTTCTTACAGTTCTTCGTTTATTCTGTACCAGTTTCTTGTTCTAACTCAATTTTCATTCATTTTCACTGAATGAATTAATCACTGATTAATTCATTCGCCAAGCTGATCGCCTGGTCACCTTCAAATTCCGAAGTAGTGGGTGGTAATGTTCCTTTGACGTCTATCCAATTCGTAAAAATCCATATTTCGGAAGTTAAATCCTAACGGGCAGACATCAAATCAGCGTATGACCAATTTATGTTCGAAGAACAGATGCCGCTTCGGAGCTCGAGACATTTCAGGCCAAATACAATAGTGCCTATATCACTTATTGTGAGTGCTTGGCTGCTCACACAGTTGTCTGAGGATCTCCAAAGGCAAAAAGTTCCTAAAGAACCTTCAGGTTTACCTCCGAACCCTCCGATCCAGAGTCATAATGCTACAATCCATAATGATCATGGTTCAAATTATTCCTTCAATCTGCTTCCATGGATACCGAAGTCTTTAACGGGGATTATATGTCATGGGCTACTTTCCGAGATATGTTCACAGCCGTGTATATAAATAATTATAGGCTCAGTCCATTCGAGCGATTGTTTCATTTGACCCAGAAGACTAAAGGCGAAACTCGAGATATTGTTCAAGGACAAATCAACGTTTTCAACTTGCTGCGAGATATTGTATATAAATAATTATTCATTGACAAAGTTTCGAGGCGAAGGTTTTCAACCTTTGACAAATCAACTTGCTTGGAAAGGTTGGTGCGATCGTTTCGAAAATAAGCGAATTATTGTTAATGGTCAGTTAAATGTTCTATTCAATCTTCCTGTAATTAAATCCGAGTCAGCGAGTGCAATTAAGTCATTGCAACGCGACATAAATTCTTGTATTGCTGCGTTATCTCTGTACGATATCGACATCAGAAGTTGGGACCTAATATTTGTTTTTCATTGTTCGAATCGTCTTCCTGACTCAACTCTGACGCTTTGGGAACAAGGTTTGGCTTACAAGACTGTTATTCCAAAATGGGCTCACCTTGATCCTTTCCTTACGAATCGACATCGTTGGGACCCAATATTTGTTTTTCTTTGTTCGAATCGTCTTCCTGACTCAACTCTGACGCGTTGGGAAGAAGGTTTGGCTGACAAGACTGTTATTCCAAAATGGGCTCACCTTGATTCTTTCCTTACGAATCGACATCGTACGCTCGAATCCGTCTCCGAGTCGCGCAATTATCCGAAGTCTGATGGCCATAAAACTAAATCCTATAACCATTCAAATAATTCGAAGTTCAGCTCGTTCCAGACCAATGTTACGGCTCCAAATTGTCCTTTGTGCACAAATTCTGCTCATATTATCCGAAAATGTCCTACCTTCATTGCTATGGATGTTGAACAACGAGTGGCTGAGATCAAGAAACAAGGTCTATGTCTGAATTGTTTCTCGAAAACTCACCACATAAAAAAATTGTTCGAGTAAAAATAATTGTTTCGAATGTCAGAGGCGGCACAACACTATGCTCCATGATCTTTCGTCAAATAGTCATCCATCACATTCACCTACGAGCTCTACCAATTTAAGCCCACACTCCACTCCATTTTCTCCCAATTCAATACAGTCCACTAGTCCAGGGGGTGGAGTAATTCAAACATGTTTTACATCCAATTCTCGGGGTGTTTTGTTAGGGACTGCGTTGGTGAATGTGATCCACTTAGGAGTAACGTATCACACTCGTGTACTCCTAGATTCGGGTTCTCAGGGAACATTCATATCAGAACGATTCTTCAACAAACTCAAACTTCCGTTCAGCGTACCAACGTTCAAGTTTCTGGTCTTAATAATTCGACAGGTGACTGCGTTCGAAAATTATGTTCTGTTGTGCTGTCCTCTCGATTTGATGATTCCGTTCAGCTTTCGATATTCGATATTCTTATAGGCGGTGACTTTCTTCCTAACATCTTGCGTGCTGGGGTAATGCGAGATATTTGAGACTCCTTAATGGGACAAGAAACCATCTTCGGATGGATTTTAACAGGCCCCGTTCCGGATTTCTCTCCACCAGCCACACTTATTTCCAATTTCTGCGGGGTCTCATTGGTCAAAGAGATTTGTAGTTACTACGAAGTTAAGAACCTTCCCTCTGACTCCGATGAATATTGTGAGGAGCCCTGCTTTTCCACTACAAAAAGTAATAAAGATGATCGGTGTGTCGTGTGTCTTCCTGTCAAACAAGGTTTCCCAGAGAAAATGGACCTTGGTCAATCCCGTTCACGAGCTGTAACACAATTCCTTCGCAGTGAGAGCCGACTTCTACGAAATTCAGACTTTAAAAAGGAGTATGATCAGGTACTCAATAAGTACGTTCAGTTGAAACACATATTCCAGTTCCTGCTCCATGTTCAAATAACGATTCACGCGATCATACTCCGTTCCAATGTATCATATTCCGCAACCACCCAGGTGAAAACATTCATGATTTCGAGTTACAAACTGTCACTTTCTGTGTAAATTGTGCTCCACACTCTTGGCTATTCGCACTCTTCTCCAACTTGCTGACGATGTTCAAGATTTATACACGATTGCAAGCGATATATTTCATAATTTCATGTACGTCGATGATGTGATTTTCGGATCCCATTCCGCTTCGTCCGCCATAAGATAAGAGTTGCTCCAGTGAAAACACTGTCAATTTCTAAATTGAAACTTTGTGGGGCAAAAAAACTTTGTGGGACAAAATTTCACAATATTCCTTGTTCGGCTGTACGGACTCTATTGTTCTTTCCTGGCATTCCAAATCTCTACACAGTTCGAATATGATCGGACATCGTAATATTCCCATCAAGTGGTATCTGAAGTTCTTTCATCCAGAGGAGCTCAGAACATTTAATTTTAAGGGAACCCCACCCATTCTCAATTTTATTTTTTCAAGATTTTCAATGGGCTGGTAAATCAATACCAATGCTTTTGAAGGTTTGTAAATTTGCACATATATATTAGAAGATTTAAAAGAGAAGAAAAATAATTTACAAAAATTTTTTGTTTTTTTTTTGTTGTTTTTTGTAATTAAAGAAATGTCCTTATTTTTGATGGTGGGCATGATAACTCCTCACTGGAACATCGGAATCCGAAAATTCCAACGGTGTTAGAAAGAGTACATGTCTGGCTCTCGTATTAACTAGGATTATTGACTTCGCTCTAAAATTAACAAAATGGCGGACCTTTGAAAAAATATTTTTGGAAAATCGCCGATTTTTGACCGAAAACCAAGTTAAAAAATAAGGAAGATCTTCACCGATTGGCTTTATCCTAGTTCATGCGATAGCTATACACTCACAGAGAAACGTGAAAAAATTTGGAATTGATTGGGTTAATAGTTTTTGAGTTATCGTGCCCGCCATTCGCAAAAGAGAAAATGCGTTTAAAGTTTGAGAAGCCCTTTAGCGGTCACTTGATTCTGACACAATAAATCGGCTATATTTTCAAGAGTTCTTGAGATTTTAACTTGAAATTTTGTAGGGAAATTCTTGAATTAGTCTAGAATCGAATTACATCACAAAAAATTTTGACCCCGAGAATGGGGGAGGGTCCCTTAAAAGGAGGGTTTCCTCATTCAGTTTGCTTCTAAGCTTGAATACGTTCATTGATGCTGATGGTCTGATCTGTTCTGGCAGTCAGTTGGATTCGTCACCTGTCATTCCTTACGATGAAAGACGTCCGATCATATTCTCCTACAGTTACAAGTTCCCGAGGTTCTATATTCCATTTGTTTATCATAGCATAATTCATGAGGACAACACACTAGTCACTATCCATATCGATAATATTCCCACCAAAAATTGACTATTGTTTTTAATCTTTCCCAAAAAGCACAAACTTTCTTTTTCAGCAGATGTAGTATCCAGTGACTACGGACATAGCGAGTCTATATGCCTGCCGTGGTCACGTTGAAGGAAGACTGCATCCTGGAACCAATCTGTTTACGCTTCAACTAGATATTAGATTCATTCGATTTCATGTAAACAAGAGAGAGTGTATGTACTAGTTTTATTTTCATTTCTTTAGTTGCAGTTACTGCAAGGGGGCCGGTAATGTTAACGCCAAGGTTAACCACGCTGGTCACCCTATTTTCTATTTTAAAGTTTTTCTTCTTTTCTCCTAAATATGCATCTCTCTCTCTCTCTGTACTAAATGCAAATGTTTCCTTTTTCTACTGGTTGTTCCTCTTTTCTAAATTGTCAATAAAATCACTTTTGTACTAACCAGCAAACATCACTGTTCTTGGTAAGATTCGCTTCCAAATTCTATACCGAATTTTCAACGAATAAAATTCCACCACTTCATTTTCCTTTTTCTAAAACACCATTGTTTTATTTCTTTGATTTTTTCATACTACTCCGAGGAGAAATTATTCCTGCATAAAAGAATATTCTTTCCTCATTTCGGCAGCAGTTAACCATCCCAGCTTTTGCAGATAATCCAGTGTGGCATTTTCAGGGGGCTAACAGAAAAAAATGGACTTATATTTATAATTTTTAGTGGAGATATTTGGAACCCAATAAGAACCCAATATACCAAATTTCAGCGAATTCGGTTGAAAAACGCGTTTAAGAACCCCAAAATACCGAAATTTGGAGGTACCTTTATATGGGAGCTACCAGAAAAAATGGACTTATATGTATAATTTTTAGTGGAGATATTTGGTACCCAATAAGAACCCAATGTACCAAATATCAGCGAATTCGGTTGAAAAACGCGATCAAGAACCCCAAAATAACGAAAACTGGGGGTACCCTTATATGGGGGGCTCCCAGAAAAAATTGACCTATATTCATAATTTTTTGTGCAGTCATTTGGAACCTATTTAGAACTCAAAGTACTAAATTACAGCCAATTCGGTGGAAAAATACGACCAAAACCCCCAAAATACTGAAAATTAGGAGGTACCGTTATATGGGGGCTAACAGAAAAAGTGGACCTATATTTATAATTTTTTGTGGCGACATTTTGTACCCAATAAGAACCCAATGTACCAAATTTGAGGGAATTCGGTTGATACCCTCCATACTATGGTGGAGGGTATAAAAAAAGCCACAAAAAAACTATAAAAAATTTCAAGATCAATGGAGCAAGAAATTCTTACTTTTAATGAGCTAGTGGATACATGGATTAAAGAAATGCAACGGACTTTGGGCATGATGAGATTTTACACCACAAATAATATTACCAAAGATCCGTCCATAATCCCGCCGGCAGATCCTCGCATTGGAGGAAGAATGGAAGTAGAGGTTGTTGAAAACTTGAATGTCAAAAGTAATACGACAACAATGGTCCTTAAAGGAAGTGAAGGCAATCAAAATATTTGAAATCAAGAAAACCACCACGAGCATGAAGAAGATGACGGAGACGCTAGCCAAGCGTAAAATCAAAACCGAAGAAGAGGAATATAATGAAGAAAGTGAACACAATGAGATTCTGGAACGTGATGAACACTTACAAGATCATGAATATGTTGCACGACGCCTAGAAATGAACCCCTCAGAATATATCTCCATTGATAGTCGCATGCGTGCCGATCCCCAAGACATTTATTCCGAAGATGATCGAGAACGAGCTTACTATACAGCCTTCATTGAGGAAGGACGAGAGGTTGGTTGCGGTCATGAACCATGGCTTTTTGAACCAAAAGGACGTGCACGTGGTTATGTCAGACGTGAATGTCCCAATGATGAACCAGAACCATCGTCGCATGCCTCTGATGCTGAAGAGGTCCAAAATGAGGTTTCCTGAATCCAGACGAGATGCCTGGTGGGAAAGCGACAAACGTGATGTACCGGAAGTACTCGAAAAATTAGCAACTGGTAGTAGACCATGGGACTGACTTCATGATACATCACATTTTACATGGTGAACGTGCGCCAGGAATCGACGGCTTCAGAGCCCATCATCTACCAGATCAACCACAAAAACTTATTTGCGGAAAAGTAGCGGATTTGCAACTTCAACATGAAACAATTATCCCACAACCAGTAACAGGAGACGGATCTCCAAGATACCAAAAGTTTAAGAAAGGGCTAAAGGATATGGCTCCACTGAAACAACCAACTGCTGGAGGTAAACCTCCAAACTATCAAGAACTGGTACAAATGTTAAATAGACCAATGGGAAGGGCTACCTCGCAACCACTACCACATTCGCCGCCAGACATCTACAGCAGCAGAAAGAGCAGCGATCTAGCAGCGTTGAGACCTTTTCTAAAGCTAAGATGCAGATTGAAAAAAGTGAAGATGAAGCAAGTCCACTACAAAACAACTCATCGCTTAAATTTTAAGAATTTTATATTTCATAGCATATTTTTCTTATAATAATATCTATATTTCCCATATTCAATTCATACTCAAAAAAAGAACTGTTTAGATTAAGAATCATCTCCATATAAGCAATCAGTTTCCAAGGGCACAACATATCTGGAATAATATTTGCCGGCCGGGAGAATGTTCATAAAAATATGAACATGCTCGGCTTCATTCATTTTATTTTATGATCACTTCACATTTATGCATTTCAGAAATGATGTTCAAGTGGTTTTATGATAAGTGGCTAATGCAGTCACAAGATCTGTGTGTGCGCGCTGATAAGAAAAAAGTCCACACACAAAGATATTGGTGCGCTCATTTGAGAACTGATAGTTGCTATATGTTTAAAATAGGCTAAGTTAGATTAGTTTATGTAGTACTTAAGTCCGAATATTTCATAAATAAATTATAGTTGAAACTACAATCGAACAAGAAGGTTGGTGAAAAACTAGGGATCTGATCTATATTACGCGGATACTGTCCGCGGAGTGAGAGCACGTCTGTATTTTGTGCTGTGCATTTACACACTTATTTATTAATATTAAAAGTGTTTTTGTTAAGAACTAAATATTACAATTTGACTTAACCTATCTTAGACTAATGTGTAAGAGGGAGATGAAGCCAAGCGCCTTCTAGAATTGCACTTTGCTTGCCCCAGTCGTCCACCGAACACTCCAACAAATCCATATTAATTTCTAATCTCATTTGCTTGAGACTTCTTTCAAATGTGTGGATCTTAAACCATACAAAGTTTGAAAGCCATCTCTCCTCTTCGACCGGGGCATTCACCGCCGTGTTCCTTGCCGCAGCCTCCTTTGACTCAGCATTTTGAAGGTTTGCAATGTACTGCCTCGTACTTCCGCTGCATCTCCTTCTTCTTCGCTGCTACGGAAATGATGTCTCGCATTCACCGCCTTGTTCCTTGCCGCAGTCTCCTTTTGACTCAGCATTTTGTTTTTCTATTATTTTTTTTTTGTCTATTTGGCTGAGAGAATTTCTTTAACCTTTAAGACATATTCTTCAGCATCAATTTCCTCCACAATAGGTCACTGATCCGGCTCGAAGGACCAATAAAAAACTAGGGATCTGATCTATATTACGCGGATACTGTCCGCGGAGTGATAGCACGTCTGTATTTTCTGCTGTGCATTTACAAACTAATTTATTAATATTAAAAGTGTTTCTTAAGAACTAAATATTACAATATGACTTAACCTATCTTAGACTAATGTGTAAGAGAGAGAGAGAGAGTGCATCTGTCATAACCCATGCAGTAGACACACACAATTCTTTATCTCACATGTGGCAAGCAAGCTACACATGCTTATCCGTCTGTAGTGAAGATTTCTCCCCGTAATCTTACTCAAACATTTCACATGTGGCAATAGAAAACTCATATCTTATTATTGTGTACAAATATTCAACCAAAATAATCTCTTATCTCAAGTGGACTGTAACAAAAATAGATCCCTGTTTAACTAAATACTCTCTCTTCTACACAAGAGGCCTACAGCAAGACATTGACTATCTTTATTATTTAAAAACCATGTTCGCCACGTGAACAGTTGAGTTTGTTACCATATACGACTACAAAATAACAAATTGCAGCGAATTCGGTTGATAAACACACTCAAGAACCCCAAAATACCGAAGATGGGGGGTACCTTTATATGGGGGCTACCCGAAAAAATGGACCTATATTCATACTTTTTTGTGGAGAAATTTGGTACCTAATTAGAACTCAAAATACTAAATTACAGCCAATTCGATGAAAAAATACGATCAAAACCCCCAAAATACTGAAAGTTAGAAGGTGCCGTTATGTGGGGGCTACCAGAAAAAGTGGACCTCTACTCATAATTTTTTGTGGAGCCATTAAGTACCTAATAAGAATCCAAAGTACCAAATTTCAGCGAAGTCGGTTGAAAAACACCGTCAAGAACCCCGATATATCCCATCTTCGAACTTGACCTGCCTGCAGACAAAAGACAACCCTATGTCAAATTTCAGCACCCTATTTAAATTCCTTCAGAATATTGCGTGATTACAACAGATGGACGGACGGGCATGGCTAGATCGTCTTAAAATTTTACCCTGATCAAGAATATATATACTTTATAGGTTCGGAAATGAATATTTCGATGAGTTACAAACGGAATGACAAAATTAATTTACCCTCCACACTATGGTGGAGGGTATAAAAGGGGGTTATGTAGGGACTACCCCAAAAAGGGGGCTAATAAAAATAATTTTTGGTAGGAAGATTTGTTACCATATACGACTCCAAAATACTAAAATGCAGTGAATTCGGTTGAAAAACGCGCTCAAGAACCCTAAAATACCGAATATTAGGGGTACCTTTATATGGGGGCTACCCGAAAAAATGGACCTATATTCATAATTTTTTGTGGAGAAATTTGGTACCTATTAAGAACTCAAAATACAAAATACAGCCAATTCGATGTAAAAACACCATCAAAACCCCCAAAATATTGAAAGTTAGAAGGTGCCGTTATATGAGGGCTACCAGAAAAAGTAGACCTATATTTATAATTGTTTGTGGAGACATTTAGTACCCAATAAGAACCTAACGTACCAAATTTCAGCGAATTCGGTTGAAAAACACGGTCAAGAACCCAGAAATACTGAAAATTGGGGGGTACCCTTATATGGGAGCTATGCCTAAACGTGCACCGATATATCCCATCTTCGAACCTGACCTGCCTGCAGACAAAAGACAAACCTATGCCAAATTTCAGCACCCTATCTCAATTCCTTCAGAAGATAGCGTGATTACAACAGACGGACGGACATGGCAAGATCGTCTTAGAATTTTACCCTGATCAAGAATATATATACTTTTTAGGGTCGAAAATAAATATTTCGATGAGTTACAAACGGAATGACAAAATTAATATACCCTCCATACTATGGTGGAGGGTATAATAAAAACAAACCACTAGAACAGAAAACAGCCTTAGCAGCACACTGTTCTCAAACTGGACACGCGAGGTAAACTATAAAGGATGATTTGTTAGAAATGTTGTACATTATAAATGTTTGCGTAGCAATGAAAAAAAAAATAAAAATAAATAAAACAAATGGGAATTAAAATTTTTATGTCAATATTGACAGCGGGTTTTTATTTGGGAATATTCGAAATATTATCGTAAATAATATTACTTACACAATTTGTGTGATGGCTGGACGTAATCCAAAACGAGAAGTAAAAAGTCAAATTCTAACGACAAAAGGAATGAAATTAATAAAAAAAATAGGTTTAGATTAAACATTTGCCGCCGGCCTTGCAACATCTCACTATGTTGCAATTTAATTATTCAAAATTTACAATAAAATATATTTGTTCGATTACATTTTTTTCTTTTTATTAATTTTTCAAAAAACAAGTTTTAAATTGCGCAAGCTTTCTGGCAAAGACCCAAATAGAATTGGGGCATGGACCGGATACAATCCATCCGAAGATGGTCAATTGGGCCCATAGGCTTCCCGGTGTAGTATATGTTTGAGTTTTCATGATTTTAGGGTACACTTCGGCACCCAACACCAAGGCAACCCGTGGCGCTCGGAAGAATTGCGGATCGGCTAGCATCATACCTTCAAATTGCGAAGCTGCATGGGACATGGACCCGACACAATCCATCCGAAGATGGTCAATTGGGCCCATAGGCTCCCCGGTGTAGTATATATTTGTGTTTTCATGATTTTAGGGTACACTTCGGCACCCAACACCAAGGCAACTCGTGACGCTCGGAAGAATTGCGGATCGGCTAGCATCATACCTTCAAATTGCGAAGCTGCGTCCGCTGAAGCCGATTCGGTGGGAGAAATTAAATTGGTGAGGTTCATCACCCGGGCAGACACCAACAACTTTGTCGACGTATTGTAGGACGAGCCCAACGTGATCTGGGAAAATCGATCAGGTCCTACGGTACGGAAGGTAGTCGCAACGACTGGACCAATGAACTGCAGATACGACTGTTACCTGCACATGGGTCCAGAAGTGCTCGGACGGGGACCCGCCTTGAACCCAGGAAATTTTGAACAATTATGGTTGGGCCTAATGTTACAATTGGCTGTATTGCCAGACTGCGGACGGGGTTCACTTGGGTCGGTGGAACGGACGGACCAGCCGAAGCGGACGGACGGTTACGTCTATGGGAACGCGGACGACGATTCCTTGCGGAAGGAGAAGAAGCATCGGACGGATGTAGTAGGGTGTGGTGTCTGCCCTTGCACTTTTCGCATGCTGATGCAGTCCTGCAATTCCGGAGCACGTGACCGGCTCATGAACAGTTGGAACAAACCTGAAGTTTGACCACGGTCCGGATGCGTTTGCTTAGTGGTAGCCTTCTAAAATTACCACAGTGCCTTAGGTGGTTTTTCTGATGACACATACTACACTTTCTGGAACCTGCGGAGCCCTCACATGAATTCGCTTTTGGGTCGCTTCCAGAGGAGCGTACAACTGAACCAGCAGGTGCAGTATCCCGTAGAGGAGCTGCTGGCTCAGAAGACATCCCGGTCACAGCAGGTTGGTCTACTAATTTGTCTGCCGAAGCAAGCTCATTACGAGGAGCGGCGGCTTCCGACACAGAGTCAATTGCTGGAGTGGGGTCCAAATCGGTGAGCGGAACCATTACAATGTCGTCATCTCTGTCCTCATCCGACATGGGAACATCATCCTCATAGTCAGGCAGAGGAGTGGCAACCATCTCATTTAAATTTTCCATTCTACGAAAAAAATAAAGAGGCTGTGAATTTAAGAAATTTAAACAATTTTTAATTGGTCAGAATGACCAACTTGGCTACTGGTCGTCTTACAATCCCGTTTTCCGTTTTTACATCGACTACTCTAACGCGACCGTCGGTACCGGGATAAACATTAGTTACACGACCTAATTTCCACGCGGTGGGAGGTAATTGTTCGTGACGAATTACTACAACATCGTCCGTTTGTATATCGCGCTCGGGATACTGCCATTTATAACGTTTATGGAGACTTTTAAGGTACTCTTCTTTCCACCGGAGGCAGAATTTCTGAGTAAGCGCTTTTAATTTACGACACCGATTGACGATATGCAAGGGAGATTCTTCGATTATTGGTTCGGCAGGAGCCAGAATAGGAGACCCTATTAAAAAATTACCTGGAGTTAATGCTATCGGATTTTCTGCACCATCATTCATAGGACACAATGGCCTTGAATTTAATTTCCATAAAAGCTGATGGTGGTTATAATGAGAACAAATCCTATCACGACTTTCCAGAAATACAATTTTGAATTCTCGATCTAACTCTCTTGAAGCGCCGACAAAGTTGGTACCATTGTCGGAAAAAATAGTTCTAGGGCACCCACGCCGTGAAATAAATCTATGAAAAGCGGCTAAAAATGTGGCCGTTGACAAATCAGATGTAGCTTCAAGATGAATTGCTTTCGTAGAAAAGCAGACGAATACACATACATAGCCCTTCGTGATTTTACAATATCGACCTGTAAAAGATTTGATTTCAAAAGGGCCAGTGAAATCTACGCCTGTAGTTTCAAATGGTCTTGCGAT
>NW_026889472.1:0-12547 GCF_032173495.1 Musca vetustissima
GATTATGATTATTGGTAAATTATATTTAATTTACAGTTAAACGATCACGTACAGAAAACGTTTTAACGCAGTTTTCAATACGAATACAAATGGTATTTGAATGGAACCCAAGATTTGGCTCACGCATCATTTCATATTGGGCTATTGGCTGACGGGAAGAGATACAAATGTGATTCTTTTCTCTCGGACACAAAGGACACATTATTAAATTTTTGGTGTTGTTGTTGGATTCATTGGGTCAAGAAAATTATAACCCAACACACTTTCTCAGGAAATATTTTACGAACTTTTAAAGAATGTCTTTTCGAAGGCGTGGATTTATTAAAGAATATTTTTTCGAGGGCTATAATAGGCGTGGATTTATTAAACAATATTTTTTCAGGGATCCAACCACACAAGGCGTGGATTTTTTAAAGAATATTTTTTGAGGACCAATAGAAGGCGTGGATTTTTTAAAGAATATTTTCCACAGACCAATAGAAGGCGTGGATTTTTTAAAGAATATTTTCCACAGACCAATAGAAGGCGTGGATTTTTTAAAGAATATTTTCCACAGACCAATAGAAGGCGTGGATTTTTTAAAGAATATTTTCCACAGACCAATAGAAGGCGTGGATTTTTTAAAGAATATTTTTTCAGGGATCCAACCACACAAGGCGTGGATTTTTTAAAGAATATTTTTTCAGGGATCCAACCACACAAGGCGTGGATTTTTTAAAGAATATTTTTTGAGGACCAATAGAAGGCGTGGATTTTTTAAAGAATATTTTTTGAGGACCAATAGAAGGCGTGGATTTTTTAAAGAATATTTTTGGGGACCATCACAAGTCGTAGATTTTTTAAAGAATATTTTTTGATGTCCTTGGCAAGGCGTAAATTTTTTAAAGAATAGTTTTTGAGGACCAGTAAAAGGCGTAAATTTTTTAAAGAATAGTTTTTGAGGACCAGTAAAAGGCGTAAATTTTTTAAAGAATAGTTTTTGAGGACCAGTAGAAGGCGTAAATTTTTTAAAGTATAGTTTTTGAGGACCTATAGAAGGCGTAAATTTTTTAAAGAATAGTTTTTGAGGACCAGTAAAAGGCGTAAATTTTTTAAAGAATAGTTTTTGAGGACCAGTAAAAGGCGTAAATTTTTTAAAGAATAGTTTTTGAGGACCAGTAAAAGGCGTAAATTTTTTAAAGAATGGTTTTTGAGGACCTATAGAAGTCGTGGATTTTTTAAAGAATATTTTTTCAGAGATCCAACCACACAAGGCGTGGATTTTTTAAAGAATATTTTTTCTGGGTCCCATCCACACAAGGCGTGGATTTTTTAAAGAATATTTTTTCTGGGTCCCATCCACACAAGGCGTGGATTTTTTAAAGAATATTTTTTCTGGGTCCCATCCACACAAGGCGTGGATTTTTTAAAGAATATTTTTTCTGGGTCCCATCCACACAAGGCGTGGATTTTTTAAAGAATATTTTTTCTGAGATCCAACCACACAAGGCGTGGATTTTTTAAAGAATATTTTTTCTGAGATCCAACCACACAAGGCGTGGATTTTTTAAAGAATATTTTTTCTGAGATCCAACCACACAAGGCGTGGATTTTTTAAAGAATATTTTTTCTGAGATCCAACCACACAAGGCGTGGATTTTTTAAAGAATATTTTTTCTGAGATCCAACCACACAAGGCGTGGATTTTTTAAAGAATATTTTTTCTGAGATCCAACCACACAAGGCGTGGATTTTTTAAAGAATATTTTTTCTGGGTCCCATCCACACAAGGCGTGGATTTTTTAAAGAATATTTTTTCTGTGTCCCATCCACACAAGGCGTGGATTTTTTAAAGAATATTTTTTCTGGGTCCCATCCACACAAGGCGTGGATTTTTTAAAGAATATTTTTTCTGGGTCCCAACCACACAAGGCGTGGATTTTTTAAAGAATATTTTTTCTGGGTCCCATCCACACAAGGCGTGGATTTTTTAAAGAATATTTTTTCTGGGTCCCATCCACACAAGGCGTGGATTTTTTAAAGAATATTTTTCAGCGATCCAACCACACAAGGCGTGGATTTTTTAAAGAATATTTTTTCTGGGTCCCATCCACACAAGGCGTGGATTTTTTAAAGAATATTTTTTCTGAGATCCAACCACACAAGGCGTGGATTTTTTAAAGAATATTTTTTCTGAGATCCAACCACACAAGGCGTGGATTTTTTAAAGAATATTTTTTCTGAGATCCAACCACACAAGGCGTGGATTTTTTAAAGAATATTTTTTCTGAGATCCAACCACACAAGGCGTGGATTTTTTAAAGAATATTTTTTCTGAGATCCAACCACACAAGGCGTGGATTTTTTAAAGAATATTTTTTCTGAGATCCAACCACACAAGGCGTGGATTTTTTAAAGAATATTTTTTCTGAGATCCAACCACACAAGGCGTGGATTTTTTAAAGAATATTTTTTCTGAGATCCAACCACACAAGGCGTGGATTTTTTAAAGAATATTTTTTCTGGGGCCTATAGAAGGCGTGGATTTTTTATAGAATATTTTTCTAAGGATCCAACCACACAAGGCGTGGATTTTTTAAAGAATATTTTTTCTGAGATCCAACCACACAAGGCGTGGATTTTTTAAAGAATATTTTTTCTGAGATCCAACCACACAAGGCGTGGATTTTTTAAAGAATATTTTTTCTGAGATCCAACCACACAAGGCGTGGATTTTTTAAAGAATATTTTTTCTGAGATCCAACCACACAAGGCGTGGATTTTTTAAAGAATATTTTTTCTGAGATCCAACCACACAAGGCGTGGATTTTTTAAAGAATATTTTTTCTGAGATCCAACCACACAAGGCGTGGAGATTTTGAGGACCCATAAATTTTTTTCCAAAAATGTTCACTGGGTTCTCTCGCAAATCATCACTTGAGAACTGACCTCAATTATCGATTTAAGTTTATTATTGGTTTTGTTATATTTTTCTGTTATTTCTGGCAGCAGTAACAAAAGAAATACAACCAAAACAACAACACATTTTCAAAAAGGCAGTTCAATTCGCCATGAATTTTACGAATTCCTCCAAAACACAAAACTGCTACACATCACTTAATAAAAGTCCACGACACCAACAACAATGAAATATTTGTATGATTGTATGTTTTGTATGACTTGGCCTTTGAGTGAGCCACCTTTGCATGGCTGAATGCCTTTTTTCGCACAACAATTTTGTGGACTTTTTGGACAAACGGCATTAGATTATGGGTTATTATCTACCCGATAAAAAAAACAGAGATACTTCGCAGAGGTACCCCAGTAACACCGAACGCATTCCCATTCAACTTAATTTTAATGTTTATAATTTCCGAACTTATAAAAGTTGAACGTTTAACTGATTGACGGTTTTATGAGAGATACAATTCAAGAAAAGCGGGTATTTAGTGGCCGACTGGCCCTCTTTCTTCTCCAATTTGCCATGTCATATACATTTATATTTGTGTGTATGTGGTCCGTCCTTGCCAGAAACATATGTATGCTCGTTCCATTTATGAAAGTCTCCGCATTCCCTTTCTTGAAAGCATTTTTACTTTTTACCATTTCATTTTCAAGTTGAATTGTTAAATATGTTTTGTGTTTTGTTTTTTCTTCTTCTTTTTGGCCGTATAACTGTTCTTCTTTCTTTTTGTTTATTGCAAATCAATAAATCAAACAATTAAATTGAAAGATAATGAAAGGTGTCGGCACAAATAACGCCATATGCATTGTGATGATATTCCAAAAAATCGTCTTTGAACTGTTTTAGTATTGTTTCTTCAACAACAACAAAAAACTGAATGCTGAGAGCTTCATAACATTTTATTCGCCAATTCAATCAACTGTCAAAGTTAACTCGTCTTAAGCCATAATTAGTGGCTAATAAAAAATTGAATCGCAAAATTAAAAAAAATTAAATGGACAATTAACTTAAATCAAATTTTATACAGATTTTGTATGAAGGCTTAATTTTTGAGAAGGATTTTAAAGTTTTTTTTTTTTCAAAACCTTAACTAAGTGGCCGAACTTTAATGAAATATGTAAAAACGTTATGTTCGACCACGGCGTACTTTTTTCCCTACACCTTGAGGTATATATTCAAAATACTAAAATATGATAAAGACTTTCTTATGGAGTATATGTCATGATAATTTGCTGCCAAAAGGAAGCGAAATACCAAACACCAGACAACATTGAACTAGGACCGAATCGAATATGAAGCATGACCTTTGTTCTGTATGGAGATTGTTTATCCACCATGGTCCCAGAATGAACCCTTCAGAATGCTGAAATATATTCACTTCGGTTGGAAAATAAGTCCATCGTTTGGGGGCTATGTAGACACTTCGTAATGCTAAAATGTAGTAGCGTCGTTAACAACATGCACCTTAGACCATAATAATACATATAAAGAGTACTGATGTCCGGATTATGTCCAACAGATTATGTGTGACAGTTAATTGACATGATAGTTCCAACCCACGTGGCAAAATCCGTCGATGAAGTCAGAAGTGGGTGGGATCTTTAGATAGGGAACATTAAACATAAATAAACCTATGTAAACAATGTTTGCCAGTGAGATCATAGACTGTAGACTGAACGAATTGAGAAGAAATCTGCCAAATGGCGAGACGACCAAGCTGGTATCACCACGCAATGCTTTCAGAAGACTCGGTAGTGAACGATTTTATATACCGAAAAATAATAGATATATGGGTCGTTGTACTGAGTCGATGGTGAATATCGCTGTCGAATGAACCATGAGTTGTACCATCTACTCTCGGACATCGACATAGACAGACGTATCGAAATGCAGCGACTTCGTTGGCTAGGTCATAGCTAACGGAAATATCATGAAAAAAAAAAACTACGCCCAAGACCGATGCGCATGATTTTTTTTTAAGCTCGGCTTATGGAACAAATGTCCTGTCTCGAGCCAGCGAAGTAAGAATGTAAGTAATATCTAAATCTGAACCGATTTTCGCGAAACATAACACACATCATTCTAGACTTAATCGAAAGATATATAGAGACTTTGGTGCACAACTTGCATCTAGTCGGACGAAAAAATATATGGTAGCTATATCTAAATCCAAACCGATTTTTTTCAAAGCTGTGCCAAATTTCATCCAATTCGGATCATAAATGCGACCTGTACATTGTTTACAATTTAACACCAATAGACGGACAGACGAACGGATATACATAAATCGACCCAGAATGTGATTCTATGCATATTCTCTATACATATTTCCTTTTGCCTGTTACAAACATATGCACAGAGACATAATACCCTGTACCACAGCGTGTTGAAGTGTACAAAAACGGAAGTATGGGGAGATTTTTGACAGAATACGAATCCAAAATATTCGTTTGAAAACGCAATCAAAAACTCCAATATACCGAAAATTTGAAGTAGTGAGCTTTTGTATCAAATAAGAATTATAACAACGGTTTATATGAACCGATAATGATAGTGTGATTTTTAGTGTAAAGATTTGGTACCCAATAAGAACCCAATGTGCCAAATTACAGCGAATGCGCTTGAAAATCGTGCTCAAAAACCTCAAAATACCGAAAAATTGCAGGTACCTTTTATGGCGATTCCTTCTGAAGAAATCGTCATTGCAACCTAGGGACAGACATTGCTAGATCGTCTTAGAATTTTACCCTGATCGAGAATATACTTTATAGGGTCAGAAATGAATATTTCGATGAACTACAAAATTGGTTGCTGGATATGTAGACGGAACCCGGCAGCAAGACTTTTTAAGAGAATATATCACAATATGGACCTAATTTTTTAATTTCCTGCAAAAATATTTCCGGAATTCCGTATTATATCCAATTCTTCCAAATACAGAAAATAAGATGAGATTTTCATATCTCTGGCTAACTCAAAACATGGGCCTAATTCGAATGTTGTTTGCAATTATATGTGTTACCCTTCATGAAGCATGAGTGTCAAATTACTGAAACTTTTTGGAAAAATACGGTTAAAAACTCTAAAATAACGAAAACTCTAAAATACCGAAACTACATAGGAAGAGTTGTCAATCTGTAACCAGGCGCATCCCTAGGTAGCAGATTTATCACAATTAGTTAAATCTGAAGAAAATGGGGCAGTTTTCCCCTTGGAAAAAAGGGTCTACGGAAATGTTCCTTTAGAATACCAAAACAAGTATGGAAGAAGTAATAAATATTAAAGTTACGGTGCAGAGTATAAATAACTTAGAACCGACGGCTGTCGTTGTTCTTGTTCGGTCGTCATTCTCCTACAGATATGGGGTTCTAGTTCTAGTTGACCTATAAAAAAGGGTGACAAAACGAAAGTAAGACCACCATAACTGTCTTCGAATATCAGATAAGCCAAAATGTTTATAAATTGAGAATTGAGCAAGGATATTTCCAAGCTATCTGCGGCGCAGGGACGTAAAATGTCAACACGAACCGGAGAAAAAATGACGAAATAGAGATATATTCCTAGAAGGATACAACTTTCTCGAATTCGGCGAAGAGGATTAAGTCTTCGTAAGAGCAGGTAAATGTCCAGCCAGCAAAAAATAGTTTATCGTCGTCTGAAACGATTTTTTACAGAGTCAACCACAAGTCTAAGGATACTGCCGTGAGAATCCATCGACTTAGGGCGACAAAGCTAACGAGCCCAGTTTGGAAATCTTGTGTAAAGTCGGGGAATCCCAAAAGAAACAAGCGGACTAGGGTAAAAGAAAAGTTGCAACAAAAAGCTAGGAAGCATTGTCAATGCGAACAGAAAGATCTCAGACTATGTTGGATGCGGTCAACCATAAGATCGAGAATAACTTTTTGAGAGGATAGGACACTATAGATCGGTCAAGTTGTGAATTTCAGTGAGACAAATTTATGTTGTGGATTGAATTGTTATCGAGCATAGAAAACCTGAGGAAGCTAGTGTCTAGCATTGTTTTCCTCCAGGGACAACTTGAAGTCATGCTGATGAGGAAGAAGATGTTCCCGAATTACAGAAGGCAATTGATTTTGTTAGACGCTGGGGCAGTGATTTCACCACCGAACGTATGCGGCAGTTCTTCTGTCTACAAAACGTTTTTGTCCATGACAAAAAAATATTCTTTAAAAATGTACGCCTTGTTTTTGGAAAAAATATTCTTTAAAAAATTAACGCCTTGTTTTTGGAAAAATTATTCTTTAAAAATCCACGCCTCTATAGATCCTTGGAAAAAAGTATTCTTTAAAAAATCCACGCCTCTGTAGATCCTTGAAAAAATTCACGGCTCTCGTTAAAAAATCCACACCTCTTTAGATCCTTGGAACAATCTTTTTTGAAAAAATCCACGCCTATTGTAGTTCTCGTAAAAAATTCACTCCAATTCTCGAAAAAATGTTCATTGCAAAAAAACACGCCTGTTGAAAGTCCCTGAAAAATATTCTGTAAAAAATTCAAGCCTCGTGTAGGTCCCTGAAAAAAGTCTTTAAAAAATCCACGCCTCGTGTTGGTCTCTGAAAAAATATTTTTTAAACAATTCACGCCTGTTGAAGGTCCCTTATTATTTTGTTTTTAATCCTCGCTTCTTTATTGTCCCTGAAAAATATTCTTTAAAAAATCCTCTCCTTTGTATTTTACTTACCTCCGCCTCTTTCATGTTTACCCCGTACAAAAATAAATAAAATATCATTGACACATTTTTTTATGGTTTTAATAATAATTTATTTTTTATTTGATTTTTGCTGTTGCAGTTTTTTTGTTTTTGCTTTTTATTCAATAATAATAATTAATAATATATATGTTAGTTTTTTTGTTGTTGTTTATAATAATAATCGTAATATTAATGTTCTGTTTTTGTTTTTATTTTATAATAATTATTTATTGTTACTATTGTGGGAGGAGCGAGCGGGGGGGGGGGGGGGAGAGAGATTGTGGGGATATAGAGGAGCTTAGCATTGCATAATGTGTATAATTGTTTCATTTTTTCTTGTTGTTGTTGTATTTTTTCAGTTTATTGTTATCTAAATATGAAGCATTTTTATTATTATTATTATTTATAATAATTATTTTATTAGATTTAGAGTTTTATTTTAATTTATTTTTTTGTTACTCAATTATAAATTATTATGCATTGTTATTGTTGTATGGGGTTTTTTGTTGTTGTTATTATTATAATTATTATTGTTGTCATTTATGGGCATATATATGTATATGTATATAAATAGCTGATGGCATTGTCGCTGTGTCTATGTGTGTGTGTGTAATAGAGATGCCTATTATATATAAAGATATATATATAATGTATGTAAAATGTGTGAGTGTGTGTGTTTTAATTTGTGTTTTTTTCCTTTTTTGTAATTTATAATTTTTTGGGTATTTGTGGCTTTTTCATGTATAATTAAATTATGGTCTGTGAGAGATTTTTTGGGAATGTTTTTTTTTTTGGTTTTGAAAATGTTTAGGGGCTGGGGAAGCATGTGAGATTAGTTGATTTGTTTTTGTTTTTTTTTATTCTTACATTGGCTTATATATAATAAAATTCACTTTAAATAGTTTTAATAAATTTAAAAGTTTCTCCTTTATATATGTATGTGTGTGTATGTGGGTAGAGGCTCTAATACTAGTTTATATATTACTAAAAATTATTGTATATGTAAAATAAGCCTAGTTTTATTTTTTTCATATTTTATAAGGTTATGTGTGTGAGGGATTTTTAAGCTATATATATTTTTTATATTTAATACTTAATCATAGATATATTTTTTTATTAAGCATACATTATTATAAAAGAAAAAAATTAAAATTCTTATCCAAATAATAATTTTTTTCGAGGCATTTCTAATGGATTTCTCCGGCATTAAATTCTTAATATTTTTTTTTAATTTTTTTATAACAAATGATTTTTTAATTATAAATTTTATAGTTTTTATTTTTTAAGGATCAAATCAAATTATTATTTTTTATATAAAGTCTTGTATGATGGTGTATATATTTACATATATGAGGGACTGTGGAACCTCAAGGGACTTACAAAAACTACCTCCATAAGAAAAAAGTAACTCCATTGGAAAAGAAAAAAAAAATAATCTCATTATATATGCTGAGGTCTGCCCTACGAAGTTTCACTGTATATGATTTCCATTAGGATAGTTTTTTTTATAAATTCCCAATTTCTTCTTATCTTCGGCTGTCTATGAATTTTTTTTCATCTTATTTGGGTCTACTTCTTGGCTAATATCCTAATAAGCTTATTAAATTATTTTCAAATTTTATTTTATTTTTTTTTTAATTTTTATTTACAATTTTAAAATATTTTTTTAATATAAAAAAGTAAACAAAAACTTCTTAATTTTTTTGTTATATACAAAAATAAACACAAATATTCCTAACGGGGTTCTATGTTATGCGGTATCATCTAAACCCTATATATATTAAGACAACATATTTGTTATTGTTGTAATTTTTTCTACTTCTTAAATTTTTTTATGACAGTAGTGATGAGATGTCTACCTTTGAACGGAGCAAAAAAAAAATAGAGGATGTCATCAGAACAGTCCTAAACCTGCACCAGAATAATATAAGAACATTTCCTAAAAAAAATAACTTCCATTCCTTCAAGTTGGGCGCCATATATAATTTTTTATTAAAAGCATACAACTCATCAGGGTGGATGACAAGAATAATTCTTAATAAGAAATTCCAACCCTTCAAGTTGGGCGTCTTGTAGAAATTATTTTTTTTTTATTAAAAGCCTAAAACTCGTTATGTTGGGCGCCACGAAAAATTTATTTTTTAAGGAATAAATTAGAACTTTCATCGCTTCAAGTTGGGCCCCATGTAGAATATATATATATATTTCTTATTAAAGTTTAGAACTATTCAGGTTGGGCGCCAGGGAGACTTTCGAATTTTTAAATTGGGCGCCATGTAGAATTTATTTTTTTGAAAGCCAAACTACCTACGTTGCATACCGCGGAAAATCTCTTAAAAAATAGTAGAACCTTCATACTTCAACTTTAACTGTTATTGAAAGTTAACAACTATTCAGGTTGGGCGCCAAGTGGATTTTCAATTTTTATGAAAGTAATTTTTAACGTAACCGAACTTAGGAGTTATTATAAGCAGTCAGTTGAATTTCTACGACCCTCCTATTTATTCTGACTATCAATAATTTTCTGTTTTAATTTTTTGTTCACCTTTTTTCTCCTCCTTTTTTCTTTTCTTCCTTTCCATTGCACTCTGAGATCATAATTTAGTTTTGTTTGTTTTAATTTTTTTACTGTTGTCTAATATAAAGTTTTGCAGTACCTACATTTATAGCTTGAAATTTTACATCTTTTTTGTTTGCAGTGCCGTCGGAATTTGTATTTGAGCAGATTTGTTGTTTCGGTTGGTTTTTGTTGTCTTCATTGCCCTCTTTTGTTTGGCCTTTCTTCATCTTCAACACATTAATTTGCACCACCAAATAATACCGAATTTTTATAATATGCAGCAGCAGCTTGCCGTTCAGCCAGTGGGCTCTTTACATCACGATCAGCACCGGCGGAACGTGTCTTACGCTCCAATTCGATCTCCTGGGCAAGGGATTCTACAATGAAAAAAATAAAAGAAGGGGAAAGGGGAAATTAGAAATTTTTTTATAAGAAATAATAAGGATTTCTTAAAATATGCTTAAGAAAATCTACACCTTAGACCTAAGACCTTATTAGACTCCTCGAAATATTCTTAAAAATACTATGACCTTCTGAGGCTCTCAAAAAACTACGCCTTTTGAGACTTCTGAAAATATTCCAAAAAAAATATATTCCCTCTTGACGCCTAAAAATATTCTTTGAAACCTCTTCGCCATTTAGAAACCCCTAAAAATGTTCGTAAAAAACTTCGCATTTTAGGGGCCCCTAAAATATTCCTTAAAAACTCTACGCCTTTTATAGACTCCTAAAATATTCTTAAAAAAGCTTCGCCTTTTCGGGACCCCTAAAAATATTCCTTAAAATCTCTACGCCTTTTATAGACTCCTAAAAATATTCTTTAAAACCTCTACTCCTTTTAGAAATCCCAAAAAATATTCCTTAAAAACTCTACGCCTTTTATAGACTCCTAAAAATAGCTTTTAAAAAATCTATGCCTTTTATAGGCTACTAAAAATATTCCTTAAAAATCTACGCATTTTATAGACTCCTAAAAATAGTTTTTAAAAAATCTATGCATTTTATAGACTCCTAAAAATATTCCTTAAAAAATCTAGGCCTCTATTCTCTATTCTACTCTCCGCTCCTTAAAATACTATAAAAAAGTCTATACAAGTTTCTGGCTCATAAAAATATCCCTTATATAATGTACTCCTTTTGGAAGCTGATAAAAAATATTCTTTAAAAAATCTACGATCTTTTAAAGGTCCTGAAATTACTATTAGAAAGTCTACACCCATTTGATAAATCGACGCCCTCATGAAACTCTTTAAAAAATCTACGCCTTTTAGAGGCTCCTGATATTCCTTAAAAAAATCTACACTGTTTAGATACTCCTAAAACTATTCTTTAAAAATTCTACGGCTTTTAGAGACCCCTAAAAATATCCTTTAAATATATATACGCTCGTTTGAGAATCTTGTAAAAAATCTTTAAATAAATCGACGCCCTTTAAAAAATCAAACGCTGAAAAATATAAGTAATGTTTTAGCTATTGCAAACTGTCTTGTAGCATACTTTTAGGCCACCACCTAACAGCTGATCGTATCGAACAGCTGATAAGGTCTTGAAAATATTGTTCAAAAATCTACGCCTTGTATCGGTGCTGAAAAAATATTCTTTAAAATCTACCTCTCGTTGGTCTTTGAAAAAATATTCTTTAAAAAATCTACGTCTTGTTGGTCTTTAAAAATCTACGCCTTTTATTGGTGCTGAAAAAATATTCTCTAGAAATCTACGTCTTGTTGGTCTTTGAAAAACTATTTTTTAAAAATCTGCACATTGCATTGGTCCATAAAAATATAATTTAAAAAATCTACTCTTAATGGTCCTATAAAAATGCTCTTTCAAAAACTACGCCTTGGTGGCCTTTGAAAACATTTTCTTCAAAAAATCTAAGCCTTGTTGGTCTTTGGACATTCTTAAAAAACTGAAAGCCCATAATAAACTTTACAATATATTTCTTTTCAGGTGAGGCTTGGAAAAATACTAAAATCTATTCTAATCCTATGTTTGAACGTTCGTTTAGCCTACTTTTAGGCAGTCAACCAACAGCTGATCACCACGATCAGGTGATAATGTTGATCAGATGTTGGGTGCTTGTTTCAATCA
The DNA here is from genome assembly GCF_032173495.1 of Musca vetustissima. NCBI lineage: Eukaryota > Metazoa > Arthropoda > Insecta > Diptera > Muscidae > Musca > Musca vetustissima. The sequence goes on from NW_026889472.1 coordinate 12,307, forward strand.
TAAACAAATATTTTAAGACTTGAAGGAAAAATCATTAAAAAATTTCGCCTCTTATAAGCCTTGAAAAATATAAAAGTTCTTCTGAAGCAAATTTAAATATTTGGTATAGTCTACTATTAGACAATCAACAAACAGTTGATCAATGCGATCAGCTGTTGGGTGATCGTAATCGAGATTATATATATATATATATATATTGAATGACGTGTGTTACTCACCCAGAATAATTCTGCCAAAAAGT
>NW_026889473.1:0-12813 GCF_032173495.1 Musca vetustissima
ATGCTCAATTATGTTCGTTGTGCAAAATTTGATGTCAATCTGACAAACCTGAGGAGTTTGATGCACTATTTACTTAAAATCCGACGAAAATATATATGGAAGCTATATCCAAATATGAACCGATTCCAACGAAACTTGTCACAGGTTAGGTTATACTAATTTCAGTACGTTTTGTTCTATCAGCAATATATTGGTTCCTTGGGGCATCAATTACTTAAATCCATCTATAATATAAGGAGCTACATCTAAATCTCAACTGATTTTAACGAAACTTGGCACACATCATTCCGGACTAAATTCGGTAAGCTATGCAAAATTTCGTGCAAATCGAAAGATATATATCAACTTTGGTGCACCATTTACATAAAATCTGGCGGAACTATATGTGGGAGCGATATCGAAATCTGAACCAATATTCACGAAACTTGGCAGACATCACCCAAGGCTTAATTCAGTACGTTATGCCAAATTTCGTGCAAATCGAAAGATATATAGGGACTATGGTGCACCATTTACATGAAAAGACGAAAATATATATGGGAGCTATGGTGATATCACTCTAGGCTCAATTCAGTACGTCATGCCAAATTTCGGGCAAATTGAAAGATATAAAGGGACTTTGGTCCATCATTTACCTAAAATCACGAAACTTGGTAGACATCATTCTTAGCTCAATTCAGTAAGTTATGCCAAATTTCGTGCAAATCGAAAGGTATATAGGGACTTTGGGGCACCATTTACATAAAATCGGACGAAACTATATATGGGAGCTATATCTAAATCTGAACCGATTTTCTCAAAACTTGGCAGACATCACTCTACGGTCAACTCAGTACGTTATGCCAAATTTCGTGCAAATCGAAAGATATATAGCGACTTTGGTGCACCATCTAAATCTGGACCGATTTTCTCGAAACTTGGCAGACATCACTTTAGGCTTAATTCAGTACGTTATGCCAAATTTCGTGCAAATCGAAGGATATATAGGGACTTTGATGCACCATTTACATGAAATCGGACGAAACTATATATGGGAGCTATATCTAAATCTGGACCGATTTTCATGAAATTTTGCAGACATAATTCAAGACCTAAATGATTAGGCTGTACCAAATTTCGTGCAAATCGAAAGATATATAGGGACCATTTACATTGAATCGGTTAAATATATATATGGGAGCTATATCTAAATCTGAACCGATTTTTCCCAATTTCAATAGGGTTCGTCCTTGGGCCGAATAAGTGACCTATGCCAAATTTCATCCAATTCGGATCATAAATGCGACCTGTACTTTGTTTACAATTTAACATGCACAGACAGACAGACGGACGGACGGACATGCATAAATCGACTTAAAAAGTGATTCTATGCATATTCTCAAAAGGAACCATGTGTCTATCTCGTTTCCTTTTGCCTGTTACACACATATGCACAAAGACATAATACCCTGTACCACAGTGTGGTGAAGGGTATAATAAACAATCAACTGTTGTGGTTGTTGCTGTCACATTTTCCGCGATGTGAATTTACGCCAATTTTACAGCCTTTTCAAGGTTCCGTCTGCATTTGGCAGTTCTGCCGCCACCTGCAACACCAGCAAAGTATATAACGCCTTTGGGATAACTTAAGGTCTTTAAAGTTATTTTAAGTGTTGTTGGTGGTAGTGGGTGGCAATGTGGCGATTGTAATAATTAAAAGTGTATCCTTTATTTGGTTATTTTTATAAACACGCCATGAACTTTTTCATTCATTGGTGTTTATGGTTGGTTGATTGGTTGTAATTTAGATCTTTAACAAAACGATATTTATATGATGTGAAATTAAAGCGCGTTCTCAACCGAATTCACTGAAATTTGGTACATTGGGTTCTTATTGGGTACTAAATGTCTACACAAAAAATTATAAATATAGGCCCACTTTTTCTGGTAGCCCCCATATAAGGGTACCTCCCAATTTTTAGTTTTTGGTGGTATTGACCGGATTTTTTCACCGAATTGGCAGTAATTTAGTAATTTCAGTTATTATTGAGTAGCAAATCTCTCCACAGAAAATTATAAATAGAGGTCAATTTTTTCGGATAGGGTACCTGTAAGTTTCGATATTTTGAGGTTCTTTAGCGCGTTTTTTAACCGAATTCGCTGAAATTTGGTATTTTGTAGTCGTATATGGTAACAAATCTCCCCACCAAAAATTATTAATATTCACCCCTTTTTAGGGGTAGTCCCCATATAACCCCCTTTTTATACCATCCTCCATAGTATGGAGGGTATATTAATTTTGTCATTCCGTTTGTAACTCATCGAAATATCCATTTCCGACCCTATTCTTGATCAGCGTAAAATTCTAAGACGATTTAACCATGTCCGTCCGTCCGTCCGTCTGTTGTAATCACGCTATCTTCTGAAGGAATTGAGATAGAGTGCTGAAATTTTGCACAGGGTTGTCTTTTGTCTGCAGGCAGGTCAAGTTCGGGGTATATCGGTCCACATTTAAGCATAGCTCCCATATAAGGGTACCCCCAAATTTTTAGTATTTTGAGGTTCTTGAGCGCGTTTTTCAACCGAATTCACTGAAATTTGGTACATTGGGTTCTTATTGGGTACTAAATATCTACACAAAAAATTATAAATATAGGTCCACTTTTTCTGGTAGCCCCCACATAACGGTACCTCCTAATTTTCAGTATTATGGGGGGTTTTGATGGTATTTTTCCACCGAATTGTCTGTAATTTAGTATTGTATTGTAAATTGGTCCTAACACTCTGTTGTAATCATTTCACCTGCGAACGATATCGAGATAAAAAAAACTAGAACATAGATAATGAACTATATGTGAACTATAGCCCGCATTTAGGCTTAGCCGTAGCCCCTGTGTGAGAGGTACCAGAAGGCATGGACCGATATTTCCCAAATTCGGACTTGAACTAAGTTTGGAAGAAATAATAAGATGGCATGAAATCAAATTTTTCTGAAACGGATTTCGTCCAAAGAAACATGAGGTCTAGAACCAATATTTCGATGAGGCACATTTTCACCGTGTGAAAGTGTGTACACACTAATTAGCCATAAGGCTGAGGGCATAATTTTCTATTAAAAATTATTGTTTACATAATCGGTTTGTAGAAATGTCGGTATAGGTCCATGTTTTGGTATGTTCCCTATATTTTCATTTCAAGTACCTGCCAGATAGGTGGAGGGTATCCAAAGTTCGGCCCGGCCGAACTTAACGCTTTTACACTTGTTTATATTAAAATAGGTATACGATTTGTTCCGTGTGTTGCGGTTGGGTAGTCGTTACAAGGAATATTCAATTTTTACCCTACAAAGACTATTTAGCCATCTGTTGCAATCATTCCGCCTTCTAAAGGTATTGTGATAAAAGAAACCTCAAACATGACGATAATGAAATATATCGGCAGACATTTAGGCATCTCCTCAATATAGTGATACCTCCTGAAGGAAAGAATTGAGATAAACAATTAAAATATTGGGTTCAATATTGGCAAATATTGAACCCAAATATTCACCATTTTCCTACACTATGTAATCAATATTTGTCCCCCTTTAGGCATAGCCTCATATAACTTTGTAATCTAAATTACAGTAGTTTTAGGATTTTATACTCTACCATGCGTTATCAGTATCAGTCCACTTTTTGGATCTTGCAGATTTTAGGAAAAATCCCCATTAAAAATTGCTGAAGTTTGTACTTGGTGTACATAATAGTTTACATAAATCGGTTTGTAGAATTATCGGTATATACCCACTTTCTCACTGTTTTTTTTTTCGTGCCTGTGCTTTAAATATTGGATTCCAATGAATATTAGCATTTTCGAAAGCCAATCTGGCTTTCACATTTTATTCAGAAATAAAAGGTCTTTCTTGATGGTATCCGGGCATGAAAGCCTGCTCTGTTCTTAATGTTATATCCAACGGAAACGCTCTCACCAATTCCGTTGAACTTTTAAATGGTTTTTTTTACTACAATTACAATTTATTGATCGTGGCATTCCTCGGGGATGAACTGTAACCACTGATATAGTTGAATAATATAATTCGGAAATCTGCGATAAATTATTTTAGCATAAATCTCATTCTCTTCACGTGTAGTGCAGTATCGAAAAACGTCAGCTTAAATCAAGTATTTCTGTGGATCTCTGCTACCGTCAGCGTAAGCACTCGAAATAAACAGTAAATTTATACACATATGTATGTACGTCAGCAAAATTCTTGGCACGTTCAACCAAAAATCAACAGTCAACAACATACGCGGTTAGTGATATATATTTGTGTGAGTGTGTCACAACCAATCTGACGTTGCACAAAAGTTATTGATGCTAACAAATATTAGTTCTCAATCAATATCTGGGAATGTCACACAATAGGTATGCGTAGTACTATCTCAGATAACAAACCCATCATCATCTTGTAAAATGTGAGCGCGATGTCAAAAAACTTTTAGATAGAAGGAAAAAATATAGTCTTAAGCTACATTTAAAGCCAGTGAGCAATGTTCAAAAGAAGAAGTGAGAAGATAATCGTTGGTTATTCAAACTAAATCAGATGAAAATATATATGAGATATTTTCATTTACCTCTAATATATATGGGAGGTGTATCTAACACAACTTATAGTAGATTCAATTCAGTACAAAACTAATTAAACGACACTATAGCTTGTACTACTGCGCACCGCCTTTAGATTTTTTTGTGTTCTTATGGGGTTATTTTTATAATTGATTAGCTCGGAGGGGCTCCGTCATTGGGAGTCGATACGCCGAATGTATGGAACAGTGAACCGTAGGGGAGAGGTGTACGAAGTGTCGTGAAAGATCAAACAAATAAAAGAAAAACGCAAGAGTTGTTAACGAATAATTAAGGACTAAAACAGGTATCAATAAAAAGTAACATTTTTATACAATTCTAAATTAAACAATAATATAACATCTGAAAAATAAACTGTTCAACAGGTGTTTCCATAATTTTATCATGGCTATCGCGTCACTGACTATCTTGTATGTATATATATGTATACGTAATTGAAATTAAATTGTGTGTCAGACATGTGCGTTTGTAACCAAGCTATTAGTTGTCGTACATTCAGTTGCAGCATGTGGCTCAGCAACAGGTTCACATGCAGCATCATCGCCAACTAGTAGTGTTTCACTAAAGGTCACTGCAGATATTATGCCTTAGCCCGAGCACAATTCCTGGATTCCTTGTAAATTCTCGTTAAAGCCAAATAATTTGTATGGAATGCAAGAGAGAGCGGTTTATGATCCGGGTTATGGTGAGTGTATGTTTAAAAAAAAAAAAAACTAAAACAAGAAATGATAATAAAGGTCTTTCATAAATGGGGGGTATATGACATGACAGTAAAGGGAGGTTTTTAGATGCCATGTCGTTAAAATACCTACGCAATGTTGCAGATAGCTAAATAAGTGCATATTGAAACATAGTGCAACATTACACTTACTTTATTTAAAGCTTTAGAAATGAATGCGGTAATCAATTGTAAAATCGGACGAAAATATATATGGGAGCTATATTTAGATTTGAACCGATATTCACAAATTTCAAAAGGGTGTCGTTGGACCAAATATGGAAGCTGCTGCAAATTTTTCGTAGGTTCATGTTTTGGCATAGTCGTATATAAAAAATGTGTTGCGATATTTTGATATTTTCAGAGTCATTGTGGTTAAAATCGTAGGCTATTTTTAATTTTTATATCCTTTACTATAAGGAGAGAAAATATTCATTATTGCTCCGTGGTTTGGTATAGCCCCTGTACATTAGTTTGGGCCCCATTTTCGGTATTTTTAAGGTTTTAAGGCATTTCCCACCAAAATGGCTGTATTTTGGCAATAGAATTCCTCATACAAAGATCCAAATTTATTTTCGGTATACATCATCTGATACATCATTTTCTCAGAGCTTAAACAATCTGTATATTAAATTTGTCTCTCTGTTTGCATCACCTCCAAATATTCATCGTAGAACCTATAAAGCGTATCTATTCTTGATCATAAAATAATTCTATCTCGACTTGCCCGTCTAAATCACAATAGAGAGCATGTTTTCGTATCGTCACGCCTGGGCTTTGGTATCCTCAAGGCCATATCCAAAATTTCCAAGCTGATTGTTAGGTGGAGATGGTAAAAATTCTAGCCCGCATAAACTTAACGACTTGTTTTACTTATTTCAAATATTAAATGACCAAACCCGTTACACTCGGAAAAAAATATTGTAAATTCGGATTTAACCAGAAATCAACAATTGTTTAACTTTCGATTCTATAAAACTCTACATGACAAAATAAAGCTACCCAATCAATAACATGCATTTTAATAAACACTGCAATATTTGACAAAATCTGCTCTCTCTTTAATACTTCCTCAGAATATATTATCATACTATCTCCAAAATAATCCTTATTATTGAATTTACTATAATGTTAAATGTAAACAACCTGTTATTGGGTCTCTATGAACATAATAAAGGCTGAAACTAAAATGTGTAACTAAACAAATATTCGTTTCTATACTTAAAACCAGTAAGGAAAGTAATAAAGTCGGATTGGGCCGACTATATGATACCCTTCACAACTTTGAGTATATTGTACATATGTATCTTAACAATTGCATGTCTATGTTCCCTCTTTCTCCAACCTATCCGAACTTTAATCTCATTCGCGCAGATTTAGAGCCGTCTGCGTAACATGGGGAAAATTTATGGAAAAATTGATACACGCTATTCGGTACGCCGCGTTGTTAAAAATATAATCTATATGTAAGAGCTATATCTAAATCTGAACCGAAAATTAGCACACATCTTTCTAGACCTATTTCAATACGCTATGCCAAATTTTGTGCAAAACGAAGGATATATATAGGGACCTTGGTGCACCATTTACATAAAATCGGAAAAAAATATATGAGAAATACGTCGAAATCTAAACCGATTTTCCCGAAACTCACCACTCATCATTCTAGACTCAATTCAGTACGCTATCCCAAATTTCGTGCAAATCGAAGGATATAAAGGGACTTTGGTGCACTATTTAACTGAAATCGGACGAAAATATATATGGGAGCAATATCTAAAATCTGAACCGATTTGCACGAAATTTAACACACAATCATTCTAGACTTAATTCAGCACGTTTTGCGAAATTTCGTGCAAATCGAAGGATACAAAGGGACTTTGGTGCACTATTTACCGAAAATTGGACGAAAATATATATGGGAGCTATATCTAAATCTGAACCAATTTCCACGAAATTTAACACACGTCGTTTTAGACTTACTCAGTACGCTGTGCCAAATTTCGGGCAAATCAAAAGATATATAGGGACTTTGGAGCATCATTTACATTAAATTGGACTAACAAATATATGGGAGCTATATCCAAATATCGACCGATTTTCCCGAAACTCATCTTTCTAGACTCAATTTAGTACGCTAAGCCAAATTTTGTGCAAATCGAAGCATATAAAGGGGCTTTGGTGCACTATTTACCTCGAATTATATGCAGAGACTTTGGTACACCATTTACCTTAAATCGGACGAAAATATATATGGGAGCTATATCCAAATCTGAATCGATTTTCAGGAAACTTTGCAGACATCATACTAGACCTAATTCATTACGCTGTGCCAAATTTCGTACAAAATCGAAAGATATATAGTGACGTTTTACATTAAATCCCAATAGGGTTCGTCCTTGGGCCAAATAAGAGACCTATGCCAAATTTCATCCAATTCGGATCATAAATGCGACCTGTACTTTGTTTACAATTTAACATGGACAGACGGACGGACGGACGGACATTCATAAATCGACTCAGAAAGTGATTCTATGTATATTCTCAAAAGGAACCATGTGTCTATCTCGTTTCCGTTTGCCTGTTACAAACATATGCACAAAGACATAATACCTGTACCACAGAGTGGTGAAGGGTATAAAAATATAACTTCAAATATTTCTTTTAATTCGATTCTACACACACTTTAGGCCCTCGCAAACTTCCCAAAAATATGCTACAATTTTATTTAACTTTGTTAGTCAAAATGTATTCAAATATAAAACAATGTTATAGGTTTGCAAAATGAGGCAATGTGTTGGTGTGAATGTCACTCATGCGATATGTGTATATTTTCCACTTGCTGATACTGTTATTGCTGCTGCTGTTGGATTTGTTTTTAAAGGCACCCTTCACATTTAATTAACTTGTTGAATTCTCTTACATACATGTTCTTCGTAACAAATAAACCCAAAACTCAAACACATCCACATAATCCCTCTCATAGACACTTGTTGTGTATATTTATATATATATATATATTGTTTGGACAATGATGCGAGAAGAATTTTTTCCAGAATCAACTTTTATGGTTGATATTTTGGGTAATGTTTATGTATATATTGCTATGAATCTAGCTATGTATGTATGCGATATTGGGTTTTTGGAACACTTGGCAAATATTTTGAAAATGTGTCCTATGTGACTAAATGTGGTCTAATCAGTATCTCTAAATATTTATTAGATATTTGATACACAGTAACAATAAGGGGCTTACATTTTGCCTTCACTTGAAAGTCTATTCAAATTGTGGAGTCATTGAACTGAGATACTAGGCAACAGGTCGATTATTGTATGCGTGTGTGGTAAAACGTTATGACGATATTGAAATTTAAAACGATTTGTATTATCAATTAGTGAAAGATTACGAAGAAAACATAAGGGTTTTGAAGGTTTTAAACAAAAAAATGAAAAATAATATGTGTAGTAAATTTTATTTTATTATTTAACTATACAATAATGGATGCGAGTCTACTGCTTCGTCTAGATCCTTCAAAAAAAACTTTAAATCGAGTTGGAAAATAACATATTAGAACATTTCGCGATATTTTTATATATGGCGGCTATTGAAAATGTGAGTCGATAAAATAAGAATATATTTTAAATATTGTGACCTGTATCTTGAATTCATGGCTAAACTGACATAGAAATTAATCCTGAGCCGTATATACCACAAGTGGTATGTGGCATACGTACAATACAATACCCTTCATGTTATGGGTTATTATAAAGCAAACATAAATCTAAATTCAATGTTCCAATTTCTAAAGGTGTAAATAATTTACAACTCTAACACATCGCACTTTATCAAACACAGTTTTATATTTGTAACAATCAACAATTCTTTACACGTGGAAGTTTACTACCTTACATTAGTTTACACAATCTTAACCCAATTCCCTTTATATTTGAGACAACAACCACATTCGACGCCTACATGCATTTCTATGAAAGGTCAACACCAATTCGGTCGCTTTGACATGTTATTAAACAATCTTTATTGAAAGATTGCATATAGGTGGGTTTCAAAATCAGAAAGGCTGTTTTGATAAATTTTAGTTGGAAATTCGTCATAAGGAAATTTAATTGGCATTTTATATTTTACAGCTACAAAACCGAAAATATTGCCATATTGAAAAAGCAAACTGTCTTCTCCAGAGAAAAAATATAATCAGCAAGAAGTTCGTTTTTTGTATTTTTTATAATATATAGAGTATTATCCAATGTCGCTGTAATTTAGCATTCTGGATACTCAGTATATGAAGAATTTCTTCTCAGAAAATTGGGAATTGACATAACTTGTATATAAATGTAAAATCCCTTATAATGCTTCCAACAGAATACGGCGCATTTTCTTAATATGACATACATTTTTCATTCCGGGTTCTTGGTGTGTGAACAATAGCACCCATATAAAGATATGGCCTAATTTCCAGCATGTTTGGGGTCTTAGTGGAATTGTTCAACATGTATGTCTGTAATGTAATATCTCTATATATATAAACCAGTGAGCGGAGCAGTATAGTCGGACGGGGCCGACCATATGATACCCTACACAACTTCCACGAAAATCTAACTTTGTGTAGTTCTATATTCTGAGCTTGGGCAATATTTCGCGATATATTTACCCTCTTGACCGACTAGAGGTCAACAAATATTAGTAATATTCAGTACAGCACTTCTAATTACTTATCCAGATTCCTTGCCGCGTGGGTTGTGTTGTGATGTTCGGCTTTCAATGTGGCATATAGATTGACTCGAAAAAACACAAAAAATAAGTTTTCGGTCCACTTCATCCCAAAATTATTATGTGATCACCGAAAATTATAGGCGTTTTACTTGACCATAACTGAAACCTCATGGAACATTTCAAAGCGATCAGCGCTATATTTCCGCCCTCTAGTGTGGTAATGGGTTACTACATAATATCTTAGTACGTAAGTACTTGTAAATATTTAAGTGTAACTCCCACATCTGAGTACATACGACCATATAAATGGTATCAATTTAAAGGTCAACCACTCCTCTTGGGTATGCTATGAACTTCTCGGGTCTTTGTTCTTCATGGGTAAATATATACGCTATAGAATACAAATTTTGTAATTTTTTCACACAAAAGTCAGGGTCAATTTGACCCGCTAAATATTGACCGATATTTATCAAAACATGCATGCTTATTCTCTGGCCCGATCCCCTTCTCCATGCAAAAATTCGCGGTGTTTGGGCTAAAATTGCGGCCTCTGGAGCGACCAGAAAAACCGACAAAAATAAAGTTTTTGGTCGATTTCATCCCCTAAATATTAACTGATCTTTTCCAAAAACAATAGGGGTCTTCATTGGCCAGAACCCATCCTACATGCAAAATTTCGTGAAGATTGGTCCATAACTGTGGCCTGTATCGTGTTTACAAATTATAATGGACAGACGGACGGACGGACACACATGTCTAGATCGACTCAGCTAGTCGATATATGACTATCGGTATACTTAAAGGTGGGTCTAGGACCAATATTTCGCGGCGTTACAAACTTTTGGGGCTGAACAAAGCTATAATACCCTGACAACATAGTTGTGTGGGGTATAAAAATGAATTTCTGTTTGTTTGTTAGTTTGTTTGATCAGTGTTAGCTATAGACTCCTAAACTACTGAACGTATTTTCATGAAATTTTCACAGTGGATTTTTAGTACATTTGTGGTAACATAGGGTACCTAATTTTTTGCTAGTGGCAGGGGAAACAGTAGCAACCATACAAATTGACCCCTTTTTATACCCTTCACCACACTGTGGTACAGGGTATTATGTCTATGTGCATATGTTTGTAACAGGCAAAAGGAAACGAGATAGACACATGGTTCCTTTTTAGAATATGCATAGAATCACTTTCTAAGTCGTCTGTCTGTCTGTCTGTCCATGATAAATTGTAAACAAAGTACAGGTCGCATTTATGATCCGAATTGGATGAAATTTGGCATAGGTCACTTATTCGGCCCAAGGACGAACCCTATTGAAATTGGGAAAAATCCGTTCAGATTTAGATATAGCTCCCATATATATATTTAACCGATTTAATGTAAACGGTCTCTATATATCTTTCGATTTGCACGAAATTTGGTACAGCCTAATCATTTAGGTCTAGAATGATGTCTGCCAAGTTTCGTGAAAATCGGTCCAGATTTAGATTTAGCTCCCATATATAGTTTCGTCCGATTTCATGTTAATGGTGCCCCAAAGTCTTTATATATCTTTTGATTTGCACGAAATTTGGCATAACGTATTGAATTAAGCCTAGAGTGATGTCTGCCAAGTTTCGAGAAAATCGGTCTAGATTAAGATATAGCTCCCATATATAGTTTCGTCCGATTTCATGTAAATGGTGCACCAAAGTCCCATATATATTTCGATTTGCACGAAATTTGGCATAACGTACTGAATTGAGCCTAGAATGATGTCTGGTATGTTTCGTGAAAATCGGTCCAGATTTAGATATAGCTCCCATATATAGTTTCGTCCGATTTCATGTAAATGGTGCACCAATGTCACTATATCTCTTTTGATTTGCACAAAATTTGGCATAGCGTTCTGAATTGATGCTGGAATGACGTGTGCTGAGTTTCGTGAAAATCGATTCAGATCTAGATATATATGTTTTCGTCCGATCTAATCTAAATAATGTACTAAGTTCTTATGTTACATTGCATAGAATTTAATCCAGAATGATGTGTGCCAAGTTTTAGTGAAAATCGGTTGAGATTTAGATATAGCTCCCTTATATTATAGATTGGTTTTAAGTAATTGACGCACCAAAGAACCATTATATGGCTGATAGGAACAAAACGTACTGAAATTAGTATAACCTAACCTGTGACAAGTTTCGTTGAAATCGGTTTATATTTGGATATAGCATCCATGTATAAATAAATTGTGCATCAAACTCCTCATATTTGTTAGATTGACATCAAATTTGCAAAACGTACGAAATTGAGCATAGAATAACGTAGTTGGGTTTTCTAGAATTACAGCGGCTAGCCCAACGGATGACCTATTGATATTTGTTTGAAGTAGATTTACATACTTTTTTTTTATGTGTCTTTTTCTCCAATGATTAATATACGTGTTTACTAAGTTCAATTTGTTTTTGAAATTGATGAAGGTAGAAATATCAAAATCAAAAAAAATGTTACTGATGACACAGTTACAATTCGAGTACGAAGCTATTTAAATAACTTGGACTTTATACACAAATTAGTACTCTACACACATTTTCCCTCTTTATACCCTTCACCACACTGTGGTTCAGGGTATTGTGGCTTTGTGCATATGTTTGTAACAGGCAAAGAAATCGGGAAGACCCATGGTTCCTTTTGATCAGCATAAGAATAACCTTCTAAGTCAGTTACTGCATGTCCTTCCGTCTGTTGATGTTAATTCTAACTAAGAAGCAATGAGTGG